>NC_044051.1:7784273-7811773 GCF_902167405.1 Gadus morhua | reverse complement strand
CCAGAAACATGCAGGAGCAGGTGGGGGTCAAGGGTCATCTGGTTCTAGGAGGCCTGAATGGAGTCTGAACGGAGGGATTCTCATGGGAAGCTGCTACGACACACACAAGACTGGTGGAGCAGAGAGCAGTGTCCTCCTTGGGGTGGCGCAGAGAGCAGTGTTCTCCTTGGGGTGGAGCAGAGAGCAGTGTTCTCCTTGGAGTGGAGCAGAGAGCAGTGTTCTCCTTGGGGTGGAGCAGAGAGCAGTGTTCTCCTTGGGGTGGAGCAGAGAGCAGTGTTCTCCTTGGAGTGGAGCAGAGAGCAGTGTTCTCCTTGGGGTGGAGCAGAGAGCAGTGTTCTCCTTGGGGTGGAGCAGAGAGCAGTGTTCTCCTCGGGGTGGAGCAGAGAGCAGAGAGCAGTGTTCTCCTTGGGGTGGAGCAGAGAGCTGTGTTCTCCTCGGGGTGGAGCAGTGTGAGTGGGTTGTGTCATGTGGACACTCACCATCTCTTCTTTTGTTGTGGCCGTTTGGTTGGCCGAACCCAGACCAGGACCGCAGAGAGAGGAGAGGAGAAGGTTCACATGGTCTTTTTTCCCCAGGGATCCAGGAGACCAAAGAATCACTTGTTTAGAATTCACGCACTTACGCACTTATTGTATGTTGTACGTCCTGCTACTTAATGGATGCATTTATTGCATGTTGTACGTCCAGGCACTTAAAAATAGTACTTAGCATCGTGTAGCATTTTATCCTAGCTATGTTTGTTGTGTACGGGGAATGGGTTAACCTAGGGGTTGTTTCTGCTTGGAACTTGGTTCTTTGAACATCCTTTCTGTACCGAGGGCGATATATTGTTGTTTCTCTTTCTTCTGACAAATGTACTTATTGTATTTCGCATTGGATAAAAGCGTCTGCTAAACGACCTGAATTTAAACCTAAATGTGGACCACCTGGTGATCGGCTCTGAAAGTGAAAGCATTTATCTGGAAACAGAAAGCGGGCCTGTTAACTGTTAGAGCTGGCTTGTGAACGGGTGACTAATCAACACAAGTATTCTGAGTGCCGCTCGTGAGTCAGTGCGGGGCAGGAAGTGGATGAGTTTATAGTTTATGAGGCTCCACTGTTTGGGTGGCGGTGATAAAATACACCCAGCATGCATCCTGGCCAGTAAACAACTGTAGATGTTGCTGGTAGTTAGTAGTAGTCGTTTGTAGATTTAGGGAGCAGTAGCAGCTGGTAGTTTGTAGTAGTAACTGGTAGTTAATAGTAGTGTGCAGTAGTAGCTGGTAGTTAGTAGTAATTTGTAGTAGTAGCAGGGCTATGTATCAAAGTATGCATTCTAATGAGCCAGAAGCATTTAACATGTACGCCTCCTCCTCCTCCTCCTCCTCCTCCTCCTCTTCCTCCTCCTCCTCCTGGGTTGTCAGAGGAGTTTCAGCCCAGCAGTGTTTATTGAGAGGAGGAGTTGTTGCTCATGGGCACGCAGGAGCAGTTAGGGGAGCCATATGCTTAGTCTTCCTCTCAGTCTTTTTATGTCAAACATCTCTCTCTCCCTATCGCTGTTTGTCTCTTTCCCTCTCTCTCCCTCTACCTGTTTGTCTCACTATCACTCCTCTCTCCCTCTCTCTGTTTGTCTCTCTCCCTCTCTGTGTGTCTCTCTCCCACTCCTCTCTCTGTTTGTCACTCTCCCACTCTCTATTTGTCTCTCTGCCTCTCTCTCTGTATGTATGTCTGTCTCCCACCCCTCTCCCTCTCTCTGTTTTTCACTCTCCCTTTCTGTTTGTCTCTCTCCCTCTCTCTGTTTGTCTCTCTCCCTCTCTCTATTTGTCTCTCTGCCTCTCTCTCTGTATGTCTGTCTCCCACTCCTCTCTCCCTCTGTTTGTATCTCTCCCTCTATCTGTTTGTCTCTCTATCACTCCTCTCTCCCTCTCTCTGTTTGTCTCTCTCCCTCTCTCTGTTTGTCTCTCTCCCTCTTTCTGTTTGTCTCTCTCCACTCTACCATACTCCTCTCCCTCTTTCTGTTTGTCTCTCTCCCACTCCTCTCTCCCTCTTTTGTTTCTCTCCCACTCCTCTCTCCCTCTCTCTGTTTGTCTCTCTTCCTCTCTCTCTGTTTGTCCCTCTCCCACTCCTCTCTCCCTCCTTCTGTTTGTCTCTCTCCCTCTCTCTGTTTGTCTCTCTCCCTCTCTCTGTTTGTCTCTCTCCCTCTCTCTGTTTGTCTCTCTCCCTCTCTCTGTTTGTCTCTCTCCCTCTCTCTGCTTGTCTCTCTCCCACTCCTCTCTCAGTGTTGTAACAGCGGTCTTCTTCTCTCTGCAGCCTGGCGGCACGCTACGCTAGTCCTCCCGCTCACAGCGGGCTAGCGACACCACAGAAGAAGAACACGAGGTAAACAGTCTGACCACGGCCTCTGGCGCCCTCTGGGGGACCGTGGTGTTAAGGTGTTATTGATTTGTTGATGAATTTTGTGTAATTAGGTCATGCTAACTGAATCAGGCTAACTGCATCATCCTAATGTAATAGTCAGTAGAAGAGAGCCCTCGTGTTCATACTGAAACACACAAGCCAACACACACATCAGTATGTGACAGTATTGGTTGTTAACTTTCGAAACATTAACATTTGCTGTTAACTTTCAAATCCTTAGTCTGTTAGGGCCTTAAAGGTTACACAATCATCCCCGCATTATGTATTCTCCAACAGTGTGTGTCACACACCCTTACCATGTTTATATTATTTCATGTCTGTCTGTCCCGCTCTCCCTTTCTGTCTCTCTCGCTCTCCCTCTCTCTCCCTCTCTCTCCCTCCCTCTCTCCCCCAGACTCCCAGGTCCGTCCCGGGGCCCGGCTGCTGGCAGCGTGGCCCCCAGGAGCCCGGCCTCCTCCAACCTCAACCGCCGCAGCCAGAGCTTCAACAGTATTGACAAGAGCAAGCCGCTGCAGTACGCTAGCGGCAACGACAGAGGTGGGTACCAGGTAGCTAGGTAGCTTTGAGGAGCTAGCCTCTGCGGTATGCTAGTGGTGAGGACAGAGGTGGGTACCAGGTAGCTAGGTAGCTTACAGGAACTAGCCGCTATGGTATGCTAGCGCTGAGGACAGAGCTTGGTACCAGGTAGCTAGGTATTTTCAAGGAGCTAGCCGCTAAGGTATGCTAGCAGTGAGGACAGAGGTTGGTACAAGGTAGCTAGGTAGCTTACAAGAGCTAGCCGTTAAGTATGCTAGCGGTGAGGACAGAGGTGGATAGCAGGTAGCTAGCTGCCGTATGCTAGTGGTGATGACAGGTGGTCGCATTGTATTTTGACTGCAGTTCCGAACTCCAAAAATAGGGGGCAGCACCGCCCCAGGACGGAGGGGGCTGACACTTTAACCAGTCTGATGATTCATGAGCTGATATAAAAAAAATTCACCTCCTCAACTCGCCCTTAAACTGTCACACGAACTGTCCCTTTAAACGGTTGCCTATGATTAGTGGAGATAAAGTAGTACTTTTAATCCAGAGAAATTCTGTAAATCCCTTGAATTGTCTCTTAAACCTAATTTAGGTCAACATTTTTCCTCTTGCTCAGCAGTGTGGGTGATGAGTAGTAGTCATTTCTGTCTCTGGTTTTATTTTTGCTTCTTTCTCGTTTCCTAAACATGATCTTTCAGGAAAGTAACTGACCTATGGCTCAAAACTGCAGACTCACTGCTTGAAGCTTAGTGTGTGTGTGTCTGTGTGTGTGTTTGTGTTTTGGTGTGTGTGTGTCTGTGTGTGTGCGTATGACTGTGTGTGTGTGTGTGTGTGTGTGTGTGTGTGTGTGTGTGTGTGTGTGTGTGTGTGTGTGTGTGTGTGTGTGTGTGTATGACTGTGTGTGTGTGTGTGTGTGTGAGTGTGTGTGTGTGTGTGTGTGTGTGTGTGTGTGTGTGTGTGTGTGTGTGTGTGTGTGTGTGTGTGTGTGTGTGTGTGTGTGTGTGTGTGTGTGTGTGTGTGTGTGTGTGTGTCCAGGGAGGTGACATTTTATTTCTTAGCTCAGTTTTGGAGGGGTGTGAGAGTTTCCATGGCAACTGCAAGTCATTCCGCAGTGCTAATGCTGGCAAAACACACACGCCATCGCACACACACACACCCCCCCACACACACAATATTGTTAAGTGTGTAGTTGTTTTATTAATCTAATCAGAGATTAAGATATGTAAATTAGGCGGCCAGAAAGATTGATGCAGAATTTAATAGTAAATAATGGAAGATTAACATCTCGCTCTCTCTCGCTCGCTCTCTCTCTCTCTCTCTCTGTCTGTCTGTCTGTCTGTCGGTCTGTCTCTCTCTCTGTCTGTCTGTCTGTCTGTCTGTCTGTCTGTCTGTCTCGCTTTCTCTCTCTCTCTCTCTCTCTCTCTCTCTCTCTCTCTCTCTCTCTCTCTCTCTCTCTCTCTCTCTCTCTCTCCAGACTCCGTGAGAGCCGCCCCTGCGTCCGGCCCCCTGCTGGGCGGCGCCGGTGTATTACCCAGCAGCCCCGGCGGCCCGGCGCCCGCGGGCTCGGCCATCCCGTCCCTGTCGGCGGCCGTGGGGGGGGGGAAGTCGTGGCGGAGCAAGTCCATGAACCTGAAGCACAGCGCCACCTCCTCCCTGCTGGGGGGCCCCTCGCCCGGCCCCCCCCACCAGGCCAAGCCGGGGTCGGGGACCCCGGGGTCGGGGGTCGCCCCTGGGTCCCAGGGTCGCTCCATGCTGGAGAAGTTCCGTCTGATCCACCCGCGGGTGACGGGGGCGCGGGCCACGCCCAACATGGCCGACATGCCGCTGACGGAGGAGGACGACGGGGCGGAGGGCGGAGACGACCCCCCCGCCGCCTCCGCCAAACCCCCCTCCGTCGGCAAGACCCCCGCCGCAGGCCGGACCCCCGCTGCCTCCTCCTCCTCCTCCTCCTCCTCGCCCTCCTCCTCCTCCTCCTGCTCCTCCAAGGGCTCCGCCTCCAGCGGCAAGGCCCCGCCCCCCAGCTCCTCCTCCTCCTCCCCCAGCACCACCTGCGCCTCCACCCGGGAACGGGAGGAGGCGCGGCGGCCCGGCCGGACCGGGTCGCGGCCCGCCGGCCCCCCCGAGGCGGACCCGGCCTCCAAGAAGACCTCCCGCATCGCCAGCCTCATCCCCAAGGGGGGGAGCAAGCCGGGGGCCGGGAAGAAAGAGGGCGGGGCCACCACCTCCAGCATCCCCAAGTCCGGCCTCAAAGCGCCGTCCTCCAAGCCTCAGTGTCAGTCCCCGGTCCCGAGCCAGACCCAGACCCCCACCCAGACCCCCCAGCCCCCCACCCAGACCCCCCAGACCCCCCAGACCCAGACCCCCACCTCCCTGAACAGCAGTGGTAACCTCCGTGGTGGCGGGGTTGACGGAGACAAGGCCAAGCCCACCAAGGGCGGGGGCGGTCTCTACACCCAGAGGTCCCTGGGGGCCCCTGCCCCCCCCGGGGCCCGCAGAACCAGCATGACGTCCTCCACCAGCACCTCCGCCCTCAGCGGGACTGGGGGGGGGGGAGGAGGAGGGGTGGGCGTGGTCCAGCTGCCCCAGCAGCAGCAGCACCACCCCAACACCGCCACCGTGGCCCCCTTCATGTACCGGTGAGGCTCTGCTCCTCCTCCTCCTCCTCCTCCTGCTTCCCCTCCTCCAGCTTCTACTGCTCCTTCTGTAGTCTCTATCTATCTCTTTCCCTCTCTCTCTCTCTCTCTCTCTCTCTCTCTCTCTCTCTCTCTCTCTCTCTCTCTCTCTCTCTCGCTCTCTCTCTCTCTCTCTCTCTCTCTCTCTCTCTCTCTCTCTCTCTCTCACTCACTCACTCACTCACTCACTCACTCACTCACTCACTCACTCACTCACTCTCTCTCTCTCTCTCTCTCTCTCTCTCTCTCTCTCTCTCTCTCTCTCTCTCTCTCTCTCTCTCTCTCTCTCTCTCTTTCTCTCTCTCTCCCCCCATGTCTCTCTCTCTCTCTCTCTCTCTCTCTCTCTCTCTCTCTCTCTCTCTCTCTCTCTCTCTCTCTCTCTCTCTCTCTCTCTCTCTCTCTCTCTGTCTCTCTCTCTCTCTCTCTGTCTCTCTCTCTCTCTCTCTCTCTCTCTCTCTCTCTCTCTCTCTCTCTCTCTCTCTCTCTCGCTCTCTCTCTCTCTATCCTCTCTCTCCTGCTGTCTCTCTCCCAATGTCTCTCTCTCTGTATTCCCCTCTAATCTTTTATATCGAACGTAGATTAGCCGTCTGTTGATAATCCATTTAAAGATGATTATGTTTTTTTAAGATGCAATTCTCTCCACGACCTGCAGGGGGCTCTCTAGCTTAACCAAATATTCACCCCTTCCTGACCAACACTCATCTCCTCCTCTTCACCATCCCCATCCTCCACCTCCTCCTCCTCCTCTTCCCTTCCTCTCAGATGTTCTTCCTCTCGACGCATTACCTTCGTTCAGCCACTTCAGGCCTCGTTAGGCTGCCTGTTCTCTAACGCATACACACACACACACACACACACACACACACACACACACACACACACATGACCACATACACGCACGCACACACACACACACACACACACACACACACACACACACACACACACACACACACATACGCATACGCACACACATACACACACACACACACACTTGACCACATACACGCACAAACACACACACGACCACGCACACACACACACACAAATACGCATACGCACACACACATACACACACATACACACATACACAGACACACACCAACAGACACAAACACACAAACAGAGATAGGAACGCACACACACACATGAACACGCACACATGGAGGTGAGGGAAACGCTATGTCTCACATGCATGTTATGGTGCTCAGCGTTGTAGCATACTTAGCATGTAAGGCTACTTAGTGTGTAAGAGCTCCAAGCAAATGAAAGTACTTAGCAGGTTAGAGTACTTGGCGTGCTAGCGTACCTAACAAGTTAGCATACTTGGCTATGTCGGGGACGCCTGTGAGCACTTAAGAACTTGGAATGTGAGGATACTTAGAACTTAGAAAACTTAGACGAAATTAGCGTGTTAGCAAACTCTAAACTACTTATGATGTTGGAGAACCGAAGAAAGTCAACCGTCCTCTCCTCGGTGGAGACCAGGAGCTCACGTCCCTCCTCCTGAACCCAAAGGGTGTCTGTGAGTCAGCCTGACAGCATCCGGAGGGTCCGCTGTGTTCACGGTCCCCTGGTTCTCCCTCTCGTTTCCCCAGGACCTTCTCGGAGAACGACTGCTCCATGGTGGTCCCCGTGGACACGGGCCTGAGCCCCACCAAGGGGGAGCTGGTCTACAGCCGGGGGGGCTACAGCAAGACGGCCAAGCAGTGTCTGCAGGAGATTTCAGGTATTGTGGGGGCCGTGGTGGTCTGGTTTCAGGTGGGGACGCTCGTGGTGCTACTGGCGATTGTGTGAGTGAGTTTGGCCATGTTCATGATTGGCTCACCCTCTGTCCCGGATCCTGGTTGCTCATTCTCTATCCCTGTATCTGATTGGCCCACTCCCTGGTAAACACCAACATCTGTAGTACCTGTCTGTCCATCACCAGAGTCGTCCCGTTGACCCTGAGATGTTCTGAACTTTGTTGTGAACTCCTAGCAGGGGAAAGTCTTACCACCAGCGTTGTGGTTGTGTGTTGTTTTTTTTGGCTGGTTTCTGGGATGGGTCAGCATGTTGTGTTGTGTTGTGTGTGTTTTTATGGTGTGTGTTTGTGGGGTGTGTTTTGCGATGCCAGGATCTTGTCATTCCAACCGAAGGAGGATGAGACAAGACATTACTGCGGCACGCTGGTCTGAGATCAGATCTGAGGTCTGCAGAAACGGTGTCAGGCTGGTCTGTAGGTCTGTAGGGACACTGGTCAGTTATCTGACCTGAGGTCTGTAGGGACCGATGCTTGCATGCAGTAGCTGACTCAGGGAAATATGTTTCGGATGCCACAGCGCTCTAACTTTATCCTCAAATGAGAGCGTCGGAAAACCACGAGCTGGACTCTGGAATGCCGGGCAGCATTCCGACGTGAGGAGCTGGAGCGGACCGAGGCTCACATCTTAAGCATGACTCGGTTCACTGTAGACACTTTTATTATTCATATCAAGTGCCATTTGACTCATGTCCTTAAGGAGCAGCCAGGGGTCAGGGGTCATCTGTCTCTGGGAGGCCCACAGGTAGGGGTCAGGGGTCATCTGACTCTGGGAGGTAGGGGTCAGGGGTCATCTGGCTCTGGGCGGCCCACAGGTAGGTGTCAGGGGTCATCTGACTCTGGGAGGTAGGGGTCAGGGGTCATCTGACTCTGGGAGGCCTTCAGGTAGGATGTGGACACTGGGAATCAAACCATCAACCTTTCGGGTGGAGCGGAACCCTACACCTATGTACTCACATGTAGTAGGGCTTTGTAGCGTGTGCGGGCTCGCCCTGGGGCCTCCACGGAGTGTTGCGGGGGGTTCAGTCGCTCCGTTGACGTGCTGCGGTCTGATCCGTGGCGACGCCACCAGAGTCCGTCTTACGCTCAAATGCCACCTCTGTCAACAGCTGTGAGGATCAACAGAACCTCGGTTGCCGGGGCAACGGCTGCCGGCGGCTACAGCCCTCGCCGGCGCCGGGATTACAGAGCATTAGCTCCCGGCTACAGGGCTATTGATGCTATCACTGCAATCACTGCAACGCTAGCGCTGGCGCGTGTCTGGGTGCCTGGTGATTGGGGAGCTACAGGCTGCCGGGGTAGCAAGCTAACACGGCTAACAAGCTAAACCAAGTGTTGGCAGACTGAGAGGGAGGGGGGGAAATGAAAGGGAGACGGAGAGGGGGAGGGAGGGAGAGAGAGAGGGAACGAGTGAGATGAATGGTGGGAGGCAGAGAGGATGATATTTAGAGAGAGTCAAGTAGAGAAGAAAAGAGATTTAAAAGCAAGAGAAGAGATGGTCAGAAAGAGATGGTCACACTGTGTTGAAGCAGAGAGAAACAGAAATAGACACGAAGGAGGAGGAGAGGGAGAGGGAGAGAGAGACATAGACAGAGAGAGAGAGAGAAAGGGAGTGAGAGAGAGAGATAACAGTGAAGGAAGATGTTGGCAGAGCGAGGGAGAGAGAGAGTGAGGGAGGAAAGAGAGAGGGAGGGAGACGGTGGCAGAGAAAGAGAGAGTTAGGAGGAGAGAGGGAGGGAGGGAGGGAGAGAGGGAGGGAGGGAGGCAAGCAGGAGAGGCTTGCTGATTTGAGGGAGTAACGACAGAAAATACAAACGGAAAGAAAAATGAGAAGTTGAAAGAAAACGGGGAAGAGCGAGAGCAAGGGAGCGAGAGAATAAGACGGAGCAAGAGGAGGCATTCAGGGGGAGAAAGACAGAGAGAGAGAGAGAGAGAGAGAGAGAGAGAGAGAGAGAGAGAGAGAGAGAGAGAGAGAGAGAGAGGGAGAGAGAGGGAGAGAGAGGGAGGAGGCGGCTCATTCGGTGCTGTAGAGAAGAGATACGAGAGGGGAAACAGACGAGGGAAGGCACCGGAGACTGAGAGGAGGGGAGGAGAAAGGAGTCAGCTCACCGTGGACCCGGACTGCACCTGCACACGGACACTCGCTCCCTCCATCCCTGAGCCTGGAGCCACAAGCGGAGCCGTCGCCACGGAGACGGAGAGTCCTCTCATCCCTCCTTCATCACTGCTGTCATCTCTCCTCTCCTCCTCTCTCCTCTTCTCCTCTATAAGCTTAATCTTTCTTTCACCTGTTCGCCTCTCCTCTCCTCTCCTCTCCTCCCCTCCTCTCCTCTCCTCTCTCCTCTCCTCTCCTCTCCTCCCCTCCTCCCCTCTCCTCTCTCCTCTCCTCTCCTCTCCTCTCCTCTCCTCTCCTCTCCTTTCCTCTCCTCCCCTCCTCTCCTCTCCTCTCTCCTCTCCTCTCCTCTCCTCTCCGTGATGTGACTGGAGGAACAGGTGGCTCTCCTCCCTCCGTCTCGTCCTCCCCCCCACCTCCCCCCGCTGAGGGCGGGAGGATGAAGCGGGGCGCAGAGTTCTCGGTCTACCAGGGTGGGGGCAGCAGCCCCCCTGCCGCCCGCCGCCCTCCCCGTCCCGCCCCCGACCTCAACCTCAACCTGCGCCCGAGGCAGCGGTCGCTCGGCAACCTGACGGCGCCGGGCGAGGGGGAGCGGCGAGGCTCCGCCTCCGAGACGCCGCCGCCGCTTCTTGGCGCGTCTCACCGCGACGCCCAGACCCACGCGGCCCCCTGGGGGGCGGGCTCCCCCGGCCTGCAGGGGGTCCGCAAGGGGGCCCGGGCCCGCTCCCTCTCGCTCTCCCTCACCAAGGTCCTCTCCCCCTCGGACCACTCCCTCATCCCGGTGCCCTGGCGCCGCAGCATCGGGGGGCCGCGACCCCAGAGGGCCCCCGGACCCCCCCCGCCCCCGCCGCCGCGGAGGGGGGGGGCCTGGGGGGAGGGGGAGGGGGCGGGGGGGAGGGGCTCTCTGGATCAGGATGGGGGGGGGTGGGCGGCGGAGGAGGAGGCGGAGGGGGGTCCGAGGGAGGGGCGGGCTCACCTGGACCAGGAGGTGATCCTCACCATGCTGGGAGACCTGGAGCAGGTGCTGCACACACACGCACACCGCGCACGTGAGTCGCACACACACATGCACACGCCCGCGCTCGTGAGTCACGCATGCACATGGCCGCGCACGTGAGTCGCACACTCACACACACACACACAGGCCCACGCGCGTGAGTCGCACACGCACACACACACACACACACCCACGAACGTGAGTCACACACGTGCACCACGCACCTGAGTCACACGCGCACACACACTCACACACACGCCCACACACACACTTGTTGAAGCCCGTCAGCACATACAGATATGCACTCGGACAAGCTTTCGGCACACTTAAAGCGCACACCCACTTGCGTTTCAATGACCCACACACACCACGACACACACACCACGACACACACACACGGGTACCTGCTCTGTGTCTTAGCTACGGGTTAGCTGGGTGTTAGCTGTGTCTTAGCTGAGTGGTAGCTGGGTGTAAGCTGGGTGTTAGCTGCGTCTTAACTGCCTGTTAGCTGTGTGTTAGCTTTTTCTTAGCTGCATGTTAGCTAGGTGTAAGTTGTCTGTCAGCAGTGCATATCATACTCTGCTATATATGACATCATGAAGAGATGTATCGTATGATGTCATACTCTGCTCTGTATGACATCATGAAGAGGTGTATCATATGATGTCATACTCTGCTCTGTATGACATCATGAAGAGGTGCATCGTATGATGTCATACACTGCTCTGTATGACACCATGAAGAGGTGTATCATATGATGTCATACACTGCTCTGTATGACATCATGAAGAGGTGCATCGTATGATGTCATACACTGCTCTGTATGACACCATGAAGTGGTGTATCATATGATGTCATACACTGCTCTGTATGACATCATGAAGAGGTGCATCGTATGATGTCATACACTGCTCTGTATGACATCATGAAGAGGTGCATCGTATGATGTCATACAATGCTTTATATGACATCATGAAGAGGTGTATCATATGATGTCATACTCTGCTCTGTATGACATCATGAAGAGGTGCATCGTATGATGTCATACAATGCTTTATATGACATCATGAAGAGGTGTATCATATGATGTCATACTCTGCTCTGTATGACTTCATGAAGGTCTCATGGTAACTCGGACGTCAAACAGCAGTAAGATGAACAATCGATCAGGTTGAAACCCACGGGGGAAGAACCAGGCTGTAAGAGTGGGCCTGTGTGAGTGTGAGTGTGTGTGTGGGTGCGTGTGTGTCTGTGTGTGTGTGTGTGTGTGTGTGTGTTTATATGAGTGTGTGTTTGTTTGTGTGTGAGGATGTTCTGGGCTTATGGATGAGTTAATAGTGGAGGCTAAACCACAGGTTATGAATATTGATGAGTATTTATTCAGCTCGTCTCCACGGTTCTGCTGAGTGTTTCTAAAGCCCTCACTCCCCGGGCGTCGCTCAACGTGCACGGCCACACGTGCACGCGCGCACGTGGAAAAATATATGGATTTACTCTTGGATTTGGGCGTCTGTTTTACCATATGTCGGAAAACAGTGTGTGCGTGTGTGTGTGTGTGTGTGCGTGTGTGCATGTGTGCCAGATTTATGCCAACTGTAGGTGACTGCCTCATTACCTGCAAGATATAAACACACACACACAAGGACGCACACACACAAACACACAGGAGGATTTGAGCAGAGACAACAACAAGCCAAATGTAAAATAATGCTGAATACACACACACACACACAAAGCTCTGCAGTGTTTGTGCAGCATTATTTTACATTTCGTTTGGTTGCGATTTTGTGTGCATGTGTGTTTGTTTCTGTGTGTGTGTGTGTGTGTGTCTGTGTGTATGTGTGTGTGTGTGTGCGCGTGTGTGTGTGCGTGTGTGTGTGTGTGTGTGTGTGTGTGTGTGTGTGTGTGTGTGTGTGTGTGTGTGTGTGTGTGTGTGTGTGTGTGTGTGTGTGTGTGAATCAGCTCAAACTCAAGTCAGTGTTTCAGTGTAGGAGAAACGATGTCCCGATGTCCACGTGCACGGCCATCTCCACAGTGGCTAGAGGGCCATTCTAGCAATGGTTAGCGTCTGTTAGCTGCATTCATCTGGGGTTGCAGTCTGTCTGTCTCTGATAGCTTTGACTAGCCTGCTGATAGTGGCCTTGAGCTGGGGGTTAGCCTATTGAAGCTGCTGTTAGCCTGCAGCTCAGTGGTCTGATCACACAGGAACCCTTCTCCTTCCTGAGCAACCTGGCGCCGATTCATCCCCAGTCAGGGGTCCACCGCCTCCGGGGTCTTCCCCTGCGCCGCAGCGTCTCGCTCCCTGAGTCACCCGGCCCGCTAAGCAAGTAGCAGCGGTGAGCAACACGTAGCCGCCGGCTAGCGGCAGCTGCTGACAGCGCTGACGCCCGCTTAGCTCCATCACTCCACATGATCCTCCCGTTATGGCGCCCCCCCCCCCCCCCCCCCCCGAGTAGGCGCATCCAGCACCATCAGCGGCCATTGTGCGTCCATCACGGCTCGGCTAATTAGCCGTTAGCTCGACAGGCGTGGAGGAGAGAAGGAGAGGAGGGGATCAGAGTGGACACGCGGCCCCGCAGCAATGGCACGCCGACCCCCCTTCCCCCCCCTTCTCCAACGTTCCGGTCAGCTGCCAACACCCCATCACGGTCGCCATAGAGACTTAGACCCTTCAGGTGGCTTATGATTAAGGAACATTATAATCCTTTAGAATGGACTTTATGATATCGTTAAACTGTGGTTCGATGGCAGCAAAGAACCAGTTTAGACGACAGCCCGAACTGGTCTGCGAGGTATTAGGGGTCGACATGGTTTTAGGGGTCTACATTGTTTAATGGGGTCTACACAGTTTTAGGGCTGATTTGAGGAGGACATCAGAAGGTCAGCCCGACAGTGGTTCCCGTCTGGTTGCCGGGGGGGGAGGGGGGACAGTTCTTGTGCAGCCATGGAGGGCGGGGCTGAGGGTGTGGGAGAGCGATGTCAGACAGAAGCGACGCTCCCTGCTGAGAGGCTGCTGAGTGGCGGCGCTGCTCCGGCCTTGACCCCACGCTGTCAGACAGGCTAACAGAGAGGCTAACGGAGACGCTAGCAGACAGGCTAACGGAGCCGCTAGCAGACAGGCTCACAGAGCCGCTAGCAGACAGGCTAACAGAGCCGCTACCAGACAGGCTAAAGGAGACGCTAGCAGACAGGCTCACAGAGCCGCTAGCAGACAGGCTAACAGAGCCGCTAGCAGACAGGCTAACAGAGCCGCTAGCAGACAGGCTAACAGACAGGCTAAAGGAGATGCTAGCAGACAGGCTAGCTGAGATGCTAGCAGAGACACTAGCAGATATGCTTGCGTGTTTCTTAACGTTGATCCAGAGTGTTCTCCGGTTCTCCAGGATGATGTGTGTTGTTTGTGTCAGTTCTCCAGGATGATGTGTGTCGGTTCTCCAGGGTGATGTGTGTTGTTTGTTCTCCAGGATAATGTGTGTTGGTTCTCCAGGGTGATGTGTGTTGTGTGTTCTCCAGGATGATGTGTGTTGTGTTTTCTCCAGGACGATGTGTGTTGTGTTTTCTCCAGGACGATGTGTGTTGTGTGTTCTCCAGGATGATGTGTGTTGTTTGTTCTCCAGGATGATGTGTGTTGTGTGTATCGGTTCGCCAGGACGATGTGTGTTGTGTGTTCTCCAGGATGATGTGTGTTGTGTGTTCTCCAGGATGATGTGGGTTGTTTGCGTCGGTTCTCCAGGTGAGGATCCGGAGGCGAGACGCATGAGGACCGTGAAGAACATCGCAGACCTCCGACAGAATCTGGAAGAGACCATGTCCAGTCTGCGGGGGACACAGGTCACCCACAGGTGAGTTCCCCCTCTACTCTGCTGTTGGTACGATCCATCTGTTACTGGTACGGTTCATAGCTACTGGTACGGTCCATCTTCTGCTGGTACAGAGTATCTGCTACTGGTACTGGGGTTGCAGTCTGTCTGTCTCTGATAGCTTTGGTTCATAGCTACTGGTACGGTCCATCTTCTACTGGTACAGAGTATCTGCTACTGGTACGGTTCATCTGCTACTGGTACGGTCCATCTACAGGTACGGTCCATCTGCTACTGGTACGGTCCATCTGATACTGGTACGGTTCATAGCTACTGGTAAGGTCCATCTAATGGTAATGTCCATCTAGTACTGGTACAGTCTATCTGCTACTGGTATGGTCGATCTGCTACTGGTACGGCCCTAGTAGTACTCGTCGGTGGTAGTCAACTAGACCAGCTAGTAGTAGTTTATTCTAATCTACTAGTCTATGTGGTACTGGTTCTGCATGGTGTCTCTACTAGTATATCTGGTACTGGTTCTGCATGGTGTCTCCACTGGTCTATCTGGTACTGGTTCTGTATGGTGTCTCTACTGGTCTATGTGGTACTGGTTCTCCATGGTTTCTCTACTGGTTTTTCTGTTACTGGTTCTGTACTGGTTTCTTGTGTTCTGCACTACAAAGAACATGGAGGCTGAACCGGTAGCTGAGACAGATGGTGCCGCGCCTGTGTGTGTGTGTGTGTGTGTGTGTGTGTGTGTGTGTGTGTGTGTGTGTGTGTGTGTGTGTGTGTGTGTGTGTGTGTGTGTGTTTGTGTCTGTCTGTGTGCGTGCCTGCCTCCCTGTGTGTGTGTGTGTGTGTGTGTGTGTGTGTGTGTGTGTGTGTGTGTGTGTGTGTGTGTGTGTGTGTGTTTGTGTGTGTGTCTGTTGGCATGGGGTGCATGTGTTGGAGCATATCTGTGTGTGAAGCTCTGCTTCAAGGCTGGATACAGAGTGTGTGTATGGGGGAATGTCCGTGTGCGGGTGTGTGTGTGTGTCCATGCATCTATGTATATGTGTGTGTGCGTGTGTGTGTGTGTGTGTGTGCATGCGTGTGTGCCTGTATGAGTGCCGGTGTGTGTGTGTGTGTGTGTGCTCGCGTCCGTGTGTGTGTGTGTCTATGTTTGTCTTTAATCTCTGCTCTACAAAGATGGCTCGACCACAATCAATACAGACTGTTGTTCTTCAACACGGTCCCTCTCTACTTTACCCCGGGTCCTTCCTCCCAGAATGGAACGAGGGAGGGAGGGAAGGAGGGAGAGAGGGGGGGGGACAGAGAGGGAGGGTGTGAGGGAGACAGATGGAGGGAGGGAGGGAGGGAGGGATGAAGGGAAGGAGGGAGACAGAGAGGAGGGAGGGACATCACATAATATTAAGTCAAATAACAGAACATTTCATTACAGTACATTACATTAAAGTACACTACATTACAGTAAATGACATTACAGTGCATTACAGTACATCACATTAACGTACGTTACATTTTCATCAAGGTGAGTGTTGCTTATCATCGCAGATCGCGGGGTTGGGAGTCCAAGATGCCTGCTGACCAAATAAAAATCCAATCCTCTCCCCCTGTATCCTCCCTCTCTGCAGTACCATGGAAACGACCTTTGACACCACGGTAACCACGGAGGTCAACGGGCGGGGCGGGGCCGCGCGGCCCTCGCCCATGGCCTGGCGCCTCGGCCAATCACAGACCCCGCGGCTCCAAGCGGGCGACGTCCCCTCGCCGCCGGGCGGCTTCACAGCGCCGCGGGCGACAGCCCCCGCGGGCCGCTACAGTGGACAGACCGACGCCCCCAGGTCAGTAGGCCACGCCCCCGTGTCAGTGGGTGACGCCCCCGGGTCAATGGGTGATGCCCCCAAGGCACTAGGCCGACGCCCCCTGGTCACTAGACCGACACCCCCAGGTCACTGGTCCGACACCCCCAGGTCAATGGGCGACGCCCCCAGGTTAGTGGGCCACGCCCCCAAGCCACTAGGCCGACGCCCCCTGGTCACTAGGCCGAAACCCCCAGGTCACTAGTCCGACACCCCCAGCAGGTCAATGGGTGACGCCCCCAGGTTAGTGGGCCACGCCCCCAAGCCACTAGGCCGACGCCCCCAGGTCACTGGGCCGACGCCACCAGGTCAATAGGCTGACGTCCCCAGGTCAGTGGCCAGCGCCCCAATGTCCTCCACTTCAACCCAGAACTCCACCCAGAACTCCACCTCCTCCCATACATCACTGATGTAGCCCACACACCTCTCTTCCAACATGTGACTCCATTAACCAGAGTCGCTGGGCGTGCGACAGCTAGGAGCAACAGGAGCGGCGCGGGGAGAGAGAGCAGGCTAGCTGAGTTATCACGCTGATTAGCACAGTGCTAATTAGTCCATGTCTGATCATCTGTGACTGATTAGCAGTAAGTGGACCATCCAACGTCTGCTCAGCTTGCTCAGATTGTCAACATTCCCACGCACACACACACACACACACACACCCAAACACAATTCTAGAGTATGTTTTCAGTATTTTAGCTTCCAGTGCTGTTGAAAACATGCCTGCTCTAAAAGCCGATGTCTTGGTCCCTCGGTATATCTGCTTATGTCATTTCACCGTAATATTACTATTGACAGGTTTATGACAGGTTAATTGCTTAATTGGTGTGTTAATAGATTAGAGGTGTGTTCGTCAGGTACATGTCGGACGGGGGTCTCCCTCTGTACGGGCGGGGCGCAGGCCGGGGCGCAGACCCCCCCTCCTCCAGAGAGGTCTCGTCGCGGACCACTAAGGACCTGCAGACAGACCTGGACAGGTGAGCCCACCTGCCCTAACGAGGAAACCAATTTAGAATCCAATCGGTCCGCCTGGGTTTGAGGGCGGATTGTTGATGTCACACTTTGATTCTTTCTGGGTTTGATACGTTTTTGTCTTGCGTTTCTTTTCGAGAGATATGAGGGAAGAGGAGGAGGAAGAGAGAGATGATAAGGTGATAGACGAGGGGTGAGGCTAGTTGATGTACTGTTGACTTCTCTGGAAAGGTGTTAGAAGGTTTCTGTGACTCCCCGTATGATCCTCAAGCGGACATGAGGTCATGTGTTGCTGGGCTCTTGATTGGTGGGTTCATAATTGATTGAAGTGTCAACACAGAATTGTTCACAGCAACCATTTTGTGAAAGGTTGGAGGCTGCTCCCAAAAACATTTCGGTTTGGAACAAGACTGTCGGTCAGTCTGTCACTGAGGTGTCAGAGTGTGTGCATGTGTGTATATGTGTGCCTGTGAGTCTGAATCTGAGTGTGAGTGTGCGTGCGTGTGTGTGTGAGTGTGTGTCTAAGTGTGAGTGTGCTTGTGGGAGGGCCTGTGTGTGTTTGTGTGAGGCGTCAAACCTGACACCCAGAGGGCTAGGGGGGTTCAGGTCCACTGTGACCCATGTGTCAAACAGACTCCACGCCCCAACACACACAAATACACACACAACAACACTAACACACCAACACACACACCAACACACACCAACACACACATTGTGATTCACTTTCAAGATGTTTTCATGTGTATCCTTGCATAACGCCATGATTTAAGATATGGCTGAAATCCTTGAGAGGAAAGACAGTAAGAGAGAGAGAGAGAGAGAGAGAGAGAGAGAGAGAGAGAGGGAGAGAGAGAGAGAGAGAGAGAGAGAGGGAGAGAGGGAGAGGGGGAGGGGGAGGGAGAGGGAGAGGGGGATGGGGAGGGGGAGGGGAAGAGAGGGGAAGAGAGGACAATAGAGCGGGGGGGAGACAGAGGGAGAGAGGGGGAGAGAGGGGGAGAGAGAGCTAAAAGCAGGGTGTATTACTTATTCATGCAGAGAACAGAGGATTGTGTCCATGACAGAACAGACAGGGACCAAGGAGCAAGGCAGCCCCGTTCTGTTGGGAGCTTTATAGAGAACAGACTTTAACCTTCACTAACTGTAAGAAGGACTCTATTAGACCCACTGTAAAACCCATCGCTCCGCAATACCTGGGAGCTGTCTGGAAAACCTGCTGAAATGTTCTCCATGTTATTGTTTCGTACATTTCGTTGAGTCGTTTAGCCGACCATTCATCCAGCGTGACTCACAGGGAGGCGGAGACCTTCAGACGGAGCTCCAGGAGCGAGGTTACATCTGCAGAGCGCGTGGCGCAGCCAATGGCAAAGGAATCAGAAACCCAAGCTTAGTGTCTTCAGTCGTCTATGGCGTGGCTCAGATAAGCCAACTATCTTCCGTCTCCCTGGCAACCGGTCCTCACCCAAGGTCTCCTCAGCACCTCAGCGGCGCGTGTCCTTCTCGTTGCCTCCTGCTCCTCCCACGACCTGATTCTCTCCTCAGACACCTGGGCGCGTCAGGTCCCCATCTGGGACTGCTCTGGGGGTCCGAGATGGGACTCGTTTAGGGGGGACAGGTCTGAATCGAACCACCCTGCTCGTTTGACTGCAGGAGGGCTGTGGTCGTGCAGGGCGGCTCCCACTGTAAGACTTTGGCTGTACTGGGTCGTTCTTTCAAGACCTATGACTCGCAGTGTTTTAGCGTCAGCTTGTAATCGTCATCCTCCATGACTTCTTGATGGGATTGGAAATGAGTAAGGCATCATAGTCCGCTGCGCGTGGACTGGAGCTGGGTTTGTGATGGTTTGGAGATGATGGTTCTACAGGGCGGATCCCAGTGGCTCCCATTCAAACAATAATCATACTGGTCCACCTCTTGCGGCCACGCCTTCGAGTCCCTTGGCCAATCAGACGGCAAAGTTTATGTAACACAGCACTCGAAATGCCTCATGAATAATGTCTCTCTTCGGTTCACGTGTCATGCATCAGGTCACTTCCTGTTTTTGGTCCACTCAGCTTCCTCCTCCTCAGCATCTTCCTCCTCTGGGCGATGACCTCACCCTCCTGCTGACAGCTGATTGGTTGATTCATATTCCGTAGAGCTCTCTGTCTCTGAAGCAGAGGAGGGGGGATGAGGGAGGAGGGGGGGGGGGGGGAGGAGAGCATTGTGAGGAGAAGGTATTGCATCTTTCTTTCATTTTGCTTTCTGTCTCCGTCTTGAATCAACTAGAGATCTGGTCTCCAAGCTGCATTCTGGTGAGACACACGCGCGGACACACACACACACACACACACACACACACACATGCGCGCACACGCACTCACATGCTGCAAAAACAAAAACATACTAATATACACTGTGTTTTGACACATGTTTGCATGTTTTTGCTTTTAGTGCCAATTTTCGCTTGTTTTGTGCTTATGAAGTTCTGACAACTTCGGGGGAGGAGGGGGGGAGGAGAGGGGGGGAGGAGAGGGGGAGGACAGAAGCCATCATGTTGTCCTAACTATCACTTTTATATTTTGAAAGACAATTCCATAACGGTTTTGACTGGAACCTGTGTGTGCATGTGTGTTTGTGTGTGTCACTCTCTGTAGGTGTGCGGAGGTTAATGATTGTCAGTTGTCATGGTAACTCTCCTTGTGATGCCCGTCCTTATCTCCTCACCTTGAACTTTAAGATGGAAGATTGTTTCACTGGGTTCCGTTGAGCTGGTTGAACAGTGGTCAGGTTTTACCAGCTTCTAGTCTCGATTGCTAACATCGATCCTGATAACAGAAATCAGGCGGATGAAATCAAATTTATTTAAATGTTAAAACTTTGTATTTTATGTTTCCAGATATTACGATGAAAACAATTCTCCCCCAGGGTGCTCAATTCAGGCTCTGACTGAAACTAGACACTGTTTCATCTTCTTGAAGTACAAATATTCTGGTTGATAATATTACTGTGCTCATGTTTTTTTCTTTATCTATTGGCATAATAATTGTTATGTTAGTGTTGTTTCCGTCCAGGATGTTAGTTGAAGACTGCGTTTGTGTGGGCTGATGATTAGATGATGCATCATCTAATCAAAAGATCTCTTGCTAAACAAAAATATAAATCCATCCTTTAAAATCGTGTGGATGTTATTTTAAGATGATCCTTCAAGTCACTGATTGCACTGATGCTCTCTGAGTCTGATGGGACCAGGTCTGGTCTGAAGGGACCAGGTCTGGTCTGAAGGGACCAGGTCTGGTCTGGTGGGACCAGGTCTGGTCTGGTGGGACCAGGTCTGGTGGAGTCTGGTGGGACCAGGTCTGGTGGAGTCTGGTGGGACCAGGTCTGGTGGAGTCTGGTGGGACCAGGTCTGGTGGAGTCTGGTGGGACCAGGTCTGGTGGAGTCTGGTGGGACCAGGTCTGGTCTGGTGGGACCAGGTCTAGTCTGGAGGGACCAGGTCTGGTGGAGTCTGGTGGGACCAGGTCTGATGGGACCAGGTCTGGTCTGAAGGGACCAGGTCTGGTGGAGTCTGTTGGGACCAGGTCTGGTGGAGTCTGTTGGGACCAGGTCTGGTAGAGTCTGGTTGGATCAGGTCCGGTCTGGTCTGGAGGGACCAGGCCTAGAGGGACCAGGTCTAGAGGGACCAGGTCTGGTGGAGTCTGGTGGGACCAGGCCTAGAGGGACCAGGTCTAGAGGGACCAGGTCTAGAGGGACCAGGTCTGTTTGGGTCTGAGGGCCTGCTGGGTCTGAGGGAACAGTCATGGTGAATATTTCATGACATCATGTGTGGCTGAGTGGAGCCCAGCGCTCCTCAGAGAGACTGAGGCTCCGCCCAGCAGACCGGCAGAGACGGAGTCAGCCAGTATAACCACTTGGATCCCGCTTCCATGGTTTGGATCCAGATTCATGGTTTACATCCAGCTCCATGGTTTAGACCCAGCTTCCATGGTTTAGACCCAGATTCATGGTTTAGATCCAGCTCCATGGTTTAGACCAAGCTTCCATGGTTTAGACCCAGATTCATGGTTTAGATCCAGCTCCATGGTTTAGACCCAGCTTCCATGGTTTGGATCAAGCTTCCATGGTTTAGATCCAGCTTCCATGGTTTAGATCAGACTTCCATGGTTTAGATCAAGTTTCCCAACTCTACTGGTTTCACTGAGAGCTGCCCAGTTCAAAAACAGTCTTCTTCTGGTTTTACTGGGAGCTGCATAGTTCAACCACAGTCTTCTACTGGTTACACTGGGAGCTGCCCAGTAACCACAGTCTTCTACTGGTTCACACTGGGAGCTCTCCAGTACAATCACCGTCTTCTACTGGTTTAACTGGGAGCTGGCCAGTACCTAGACAGTATGATCTGTGGCTGTCTTGCTGAAAGATGCCTTGCCCAAAGGCGACCGTACGTACACATAACCCTTTCCCAGTTGAGTTGAGTTAAATACCAGTACAGGTCCGGGCTGCAGTTAGCTCAGACCTCCTGTGGTTTCCCCCGAGGCCCGGACGGAGCCCAGGTGCACCGCCTCGTGTCTCCTCCGCCTCGTGTCTCCTCCGCCTCGTGTCTCCTCTGCCTCACCTCCTCTGCCTCTCCTCCCCCGCCTCTCCTAACGATCTAATAATAGAGCTCCTCCTCGCTCCGTCCAGACGGCTGCTGGGAACAGACCAGCGAGAGGAGCCGGAGCTTGTTGGTTATTCAAGACGTTGTTACATCACAGGCTGCTGCTGCGACTGGGGTGGACGGGTTCAGAGCCCCTCCCCTCCCCCCCCGGGGGGACATGTTGACGGTTGCCGTGACGATCTTCCCCCTTTGAAAGGGGCAGAGCCGAGGGAAAGTGATGAAACATTTAGAGGATTACAGTCAGGCAGCGCCCGGACCGGCCCCCGGCCACCAGGGGACCCCCGGGATGTTGTCAGAACAGAGTCAGGCCGCGCCGGATCGAGTGCCTTGCATGGGCACGTCGTCATCTGAGGAGATCTGCGTATTGAACCGTGATAGGTCCAATGGACCTCTTTGTGACATCACAAGTTGTGCTCTGATTCTCCATGAGGCTGAGCCTATTAAAGGCTGAGTCTCCATGAGGCGGAGTCTTAGAGGCTGAGTCTCCATGAGGCGGAGTCTTAGAGGCTGAGTCTCCATGAGGCTGAGTCTCAATTAGGCTGAGTTTCAGAGAGGCTGAGTCTTGTAGAGGCTGAGTCTCAAGGAGGCTGGGTCTCTTGAGGCTGAGTCTCCATGAGGCTGAGTCTCTATGAGGCTGAGTCTCTTAGAGGCTTAGTCTCCTAGAGGCTGAGTCTCGTAGAGGCTGAGTCTCTGAGAGGCTTAGTCTCCGAGGCTGAGGCTCAGAGGCTGAGTCTCCGAGGCTGAGTCTCTTAGAGGCTGAGGCTCAGAGGCTGAGTCTCCTAGATGCTGAGTCTCCGAGGCTGAGCCTCTCAGGGTGCCTGCTTCAGACGTCCTCTCTGTGAAGGCATCCCTCTTGCCGCTCTGACAGGCGTTCCTGGTGGATAATTGTCTCTTTGTGGGCACGCCAGTGCTCCCTCTAAGCCTCTAATTAACCAGACGCGTGGTGGAGGAGTTCCATGGAGGGAGAGGAGCCTGAAGCCATGTTTAGAGTGGAACACGTGGAACGGCGTTCCCTGGCTGGTGGCTGGCGGCGGCTGCAGGGAGCGTGCTAATCCTGTTAGCCACGCCGTACGCTAATGGCTCTCCATTCAGAACAGAGAGGAGACTGGCGCTATTGTTTTGGCGGAGACACCCGCAGGAAGAGGAAGTGTGTGTGTGTTACAGCGAGGGCGACGGGGGGAAGGGGGGGAGGGGGGGAGCTGAGATAAGAGCAGGCCTTTAAATGAGTCGTCGGCTTCCGTCCTGGGTACTGAGAGCCCACTATCTTCAGAGCCGCTGAGCATCAGTCAGAGACACACAGAGCTTTAACTTCGGGGTGGACTGGCCCTCGCTTCCAGGACCTTCCAGACAGACAAGACGGGGTGGAGGGCGGAGGGGTGAAGAGGAGTGAGGAAGGAGGAGGAGGGGAGAGGAGGGGGAGGAGGGTGGAGGAGGAAAGAGGAAAAGGGAGGAGGAGGGCCTGGCTCTGGCCTCTCTCTCTCAGGAGCGTCCCTCTGACAGCAGCATCCCGTCGTCAAGGTGACCCGCACCGCGGACTCTGTCAACGCGGCGCAGAGCATGACTTCTTCACTTTTGTGGTGCATTCTGGGAGAGTCGCTGGGGACCTGCTGTCAAATAGTGTAGAGAGGGACGGGGCGGGGGGGGGGAGAGGGGAGAGAGGGGAGGGAGGAGAGGGAGAGAGAGAGAGATGTAAGACTATGAGAAAAGATGTAATGTATGACAGTGAGAGCGAGAGGGGAAATGAGAGAACCAAGAGGTTTGAGTGCAGAACAGAGGAAGTGAGGGTGATTGATGTGGAGGTTTGTCTGTAACAGCCTGTTGAGAGAAGACATCCTCACAGCGCCTTCTCTCGTGTGCCTCAAAGTAAGAGTCGCCCTCGCATCATGCTTCAAAGTAAGAGGCCCCACTCACAGCCATCGTTTGTTAGATCGATCCCGCCTGTTCCTTTGTTTACCCTCTTGAGCTCACCATGGCAACAGAAGACAGATAACAACTGGATCTTCATAACCACCGGAACCATCCCATAATAGAACGGACGGTTTCAGAGATAGTCGTCCGGCCAACGCAACATGCGTGACTATCAAGCCCAACATCTTATCATCAGGCGATCATCATCGCCTTATGTAACGGCTCTGACAACAACATCTCCTCCACCTCCAACACCATCTCCTCCACCTTCACCTCCATAGACACAACTATTGATATAATGTATGATATACAGACTTATAATTAAATATACCGACCCATGCAAAGTGTTTCCATAGTTACGTGAGGAGCCATACTGATACTAGGAGACGATCAGTGAGCTGATGAGCAGGGTGTTAAGGGAACAGTGAGGCTATTGATCTTCTCAACAAACTTTAAGAGATCAATAAAAAGTAATTATCTTTTATTACTTCTTCTTGGAGGACATAACTCCTAGACTCACACACACCCACACACATACACACACACACACACACACACAGACACAGACACTCAGATAAACTCATACACACACACTAAAAAAAACATACATACACACACACACACACACACACACACACACACACACACACGTACACACACACACACACCAAACACACGCACAAACACACATTCAGACACACACACTCAGATAAACAGACACATAGACACACACACATACACACAAAAACACACATACACACTCTGACACACGCACACACCCCCACACACCCACAAACACACTCCTGCTCAAGAGTGATCTCCTGCTGTAGAGTGATCTCCTGCTGTAGAGTGATCTCCTGCTGTAGAGTGATCTCCTGATCTAGAGTGATCTCCTGCTGTAGAGTGATCTCCTGCTGTAGAGTGATCTCCTGCTGTAGAGTGATCTCCTGCTGTAGAGTGATCTCCTGATCTAGTGTGAACTCCTCCTCCTCTAGAATTAACTCTACCTAGTTGTAATGACATTAGTTCTCTCTCTCTCTCTCTCTCTCTCTCTCTCTCTCTCTCTCTCTCTCTCTCTCTCTCTCTCTCTCTCTCTAGTTGGGACGACAGTAGTTCTGTGAGCAGCGGTCTGAGTGACACATTGGAAAACATCAGCACAGACGACCTGAACGCCGCCTACTCTTCCTCAGCCTGCTCCTCTTCCTCACGCAAGAACAAGGCAGCCCAGGTAACACATACCGCACACACACACACACACACACACGCACACACACACACACACACGGGCGCGATCATACAGAATGTCGGGCTCAGTTCACCTCTTGTGTTTCCTGTCACCTCTTTCTATTAGAAAGTAGAAAAAATAGCATTTGCTCTTTTCTCTTCCCCTCCCCCCTCCTCATCCTCCCCCTCACCTCTACTTCCTCCTCCTCCTGTCTCTCTCCTCCTCTCTCTTCTCCTCCTCCTCCCCCTCTCCTCCTCTCTCCTCCCCCTCCTCTTCCTGTCTCTCTCCTCCTCTCTCCTCCTCCTCCCCCTCCTCCTCTATCTCTCCTCCTCTCTCCTCCTCCTCCCCCTCCTCCTCTATCTTCTCCTCCTCCTCCCCCTCCTCTTCCTGTCTCTCTCCTCCTCCCCCTCCTCTCTCTCCTCCTCTCCCTCCTCCTCCAGGCCCACAGGGGGCGCTCCTCCCGTCATGCAGGAAGTGAGCAGGAGGTGAACAGCAGCTGGGCGGGAGCGGAGGACCTGAAGAAGGTGGACGAGGAGGAGCAGGACCTGGCCATGGACCCCTCAGGCACCTCCTCGAGGTGGAAGTCTACCTCCACCTCCACCTCCACCTCCTCCACCACCTCACAGCAACAGCCGCCCCAGTATGAGGAGGCTGTCCAGAAGAGTGGGGGGGCCGGGGGCAGTCAGGGGACCCAGACGGGCTCCTTGAGGAGAGGAATGGGGGCCCAGGTGGGCATCAGCCCCCCCCGGACCAAGACCTCCTCCTCCTCCTCCTCCTCTGCAACCCTCAAGTCACCTGGTAGGGCCACAAACACTCCTCCTCCTGATCCTCGTTCTGCTCCTCTTCCTCTCTCCCCCCCTCCTCGTCTTCCTAAACCTGAGTATAGATCAGTTCAGACCTGAGTATAGATCAGTTCAGACCTGAGTATAGATCAGTTCAGACCTGAGTATAGATCAGCTCAGACCTGACTATAGATCAGCTCAGACCTGAGTATAGATCAGCTCAGACCTGACTATAGATCAGCTCAGACCTGAGTATTGATCAGTTTAAACCTTTGAGGTTGTGTTACAAGATAGAAGTTGTGTTAAGGTGTTAGAGTTAGGGTTTGTCTTCGGGTTGGGATTGTGTTAGGGTCAGGGGTCGTGTTGGGGTCAGGGGTCGTTAGGGTTAAGGGTCATTTTAGTGTTAGGGGTTGTGTTAGGGCCAGGGGTCGTGATAGGGGTCGTGTTAGGGTCGGGGTTCGGGTTAGGGTCGTGTTAGGGGTCGTGTCAGGGTCAGGGGTCGTGATAAGGTCAGGGGTCAAGGGGGATCCTCAGCCCCTGCCATCGTGTCTTGTCTCCCCAGGTAAGACGGACGACGTGAAGGCGTCTGAGAAGGTCAAGACCCCCTCCAAGACCCCCGCCGCGCTGCAGCGCTCGCCGTCCGACGCCGGGAAGGGCAGCGGGGACGAGGGGAAGAAGCCCCCCACGGGCACCACGCGGACCCCCCCCGCCCCCGCCCCGACCCCCACCCCCACCCCCACCCCCACCGCCTCCTTCGGCTACAAGAAGCACCCCCTGATCACCAGCGGCTCGGCCACGCTGGGCAAGATGCCGCGCTCCGCCGCCGGGCAGACGGACCCCTCCTCCTCCGGGGGGGGGCGCAAGACCAGCCTGGACGGCTCCGGGGAGCCCCAGGACGAGGGCCTCCTGCTGGGCTGCAGCGCCGCCAGGATGCCCCTCCAGTACCGCTCGCTGCCCCGCCCCGCCAAGTCCTCCTCCGGGGGAGGGGGAGGGGGGAGGGGCGTCGCCATGGAGACCGGCGCCAAGACGACCACGTCGTCGTCGTCGTCGTCGTCGGGGGGGCAGAGCAAGCGGCGGGACGCGGGGGGGAAGGGCGGGGCCACCCTGAACCAGACGGACAAGGAGAAGGTGGCGGGCGGGGCGGACCCCCCCACGGACCCCGGGGCCCCCCGGTCCAGCCCCACCGCCGGCTCCGCAGGGGGCCAGACGGGTCTGAGGCAGCCGGGCTCCAAGTACCCCGACATCGCCTCGCCCACCTTCCGCAGGTCAGGACACACGCCCCCCTCCACGCCTTTATATGGGCATCCTACTTCCTTTCTGTCTCGGACCGGATATGGGCATCCTACTTCCTGTCTGTCTCTGACCGGTTATGGGTATCCTACTTCCTGTCTGTCTCTGACCGGATATGGGCATCCTACTTCCCTCTGTCTTTGACCAGAGATGGTCATCAAACGTCCTGTCTGTCTTTGACCGGATATGGTCATCATGCTTCCTGTCTGTCTCTGACCTTATATGGTCATCCTACTTCCTGTCCGTCTCTGACCTTATATGGTCATCCTACTTCCTCTCTGTCTTTGTACACTAAGATGATAGCTGAGATCAGAGTAGATCAGCTCAAAGTAGTTTCAACAGGAGGGGAGATGAATTGAGGAGAGCCAGAGGTAATTAAATAAGATTGTTATAATCGTTAGAGAAGCTCACCGTCAGCATAACGTGGAACCACGACGTAGAAGTTCCCCTCCCCGTTAGAGTCTGAAGTTAGTGTTACCACCACACCTCCACCCAAACTAGTCCGGATGGAGGCGGGTGGAGGTGT
>NC_044051.1:7774273-7779273 GCF_902167405.1 Gadus morhua | reverse complement strand
CTTCCCGCAGAACCTTCTACAACTTTCCTGTAGGACATTCTAGAACATTCCAATAGACCATTCTAGAACCTTCCAATAAAACCTTCAAGAACCTTTGCAGTAGGATATTCTAGAACACATTCTAAGAGTGTTACTGAATGATTAAAGAACCTTATTAGTCCCGTCAGTAGAACTTCAAACTGTAGCCGGTGATCGGTGATTGGCCAACAGAAAGCCTCCTTCCTGTCCACAAACGACCACTTCCTGTCCAAACACGGCCCCTTCCTGTCCTGAAACGCTTCGTTCTCTCCCCCTCCAGGTTCTGTTCTACCTGGAGAAGGTAACCCAGCAGACGAGGTTCTCTGTACACACTAACTAACCCCAGAACACCCAGTACTGTAGTACTTTTGCATATAACTGTAGTACTACCTCTTAATATTACTACTCTTACCTCCATAAGTACTACCCTCCTAAACCTTTAGAGACTTTGATATTTTAACAACAATGTTTTTGGCCCTTTTTGGCTTTCATGCCATTTTATTTTCAGAATCTCCTCCCAAGATATTAGTCAGAGAACGTTTAGTGTCTCATAGTGATGAGCTCTCATGGTTCATGTTGTGTTGCATGAAGTTGTGTGATGATAACTAATCATGCACGTCCGGAGTGAGATATGAAACATGAATGATTCTGACCGGGGGGTGGGGGTGGGGGTGGGGGAGGCGTGCGGGTTTGTGTGTGATGCAGACAACCCTGAACAATCAGAAACAGCAAATGATCACCAGAAGACACAAACTAACACAAACAACTCAAAACATCAATACAAATACCAAACCATAAAAAAATAAATTGTCCTTCATCCAATCATGTTCATATCCATCCTTTACTTTTGTGTTGAAGTCTGAAAATATCCCAATTTGTCTTGAACCAAAAGAGTTCCAAGAATGTAGAGGTTTTCTGATCAATACCCTGAGATTGTGTTATGATAAATCTTTAACTCGTTTGACCTCTCGTTTTCCCTGCAGACGGAGGAGAAAGCTCACTCTGAGGTGAGGATGTGGTTCAAACTGTTTCTCTCTGCCTGCCCTTTTCTTTAGTTTTTCGTATCTTCATACGCAATAACGTTAGCATCAGCTAGTTAGCCAAACCGTGCTGCATGCTAACGCTTAGTTAGCATGGAGGCTTGCTCTGTGTTCTCTCTGTTTGCAAAATTAGGCTTTCATAAGACTGTATTTGTTCCTAGTCCTGGCGTTATGTCCATATTTGGGTTTAGTCTTGGCGCTATGTCCAAATTTGGGTTTAGTCTTGTTGTTATGTGCATATTTGGGATTAGTATTGGCGTTATACCCATATTGGAGTTTAATCTTGGCGCTATGTCCATATTTGGGTTTAGTCTGATATTCACACAATTTGACCAAATTAATTTAGCTGAAATCATCAGGCCAAATTCAAACTGAATTTTTTGTGAATAGTGTTCACCCCTGACCCCTTGGTGTGGTCTGAGGGACACGATCACAGATAGTTAATCAGTTCATTTCTTTCATTTCCTTGTCTCTTGAACCAAGGGCCAAACGGGGCAGAACTCCACGGTAAACACTCCACCCTACAACACATTAGGGCTGAACACATGATAATGAAGTTGTCACCTGTCCCTCTTTACCTCGAGAGCTCATCATCTTCCTCCTCCTTTTCCTCCTCTTCCTCCTCCTCCTCCTCCTCATCCTTCTCCTCTTCCACCTCCTCCTCGGCCTCTACCACCACCTCCTCGTCCTCTTCCTCCACCTCGTCCTGCTCCTCCTCCTCTTCCTCCTCCTCCTCCTCCTCCTCCTCTTCCTCCTCTTCCTCCTCCTCTTCCTCCTGATCAGCAAATCCGTAAGCTGCGTCGGGAGCTGGATGCGTCTCAGGAGAAGGTCGCCACACTGACCTCCCAGCTCTCCGCCAACGTGAGTTACCGTGGTTACCACCATCCTGTTAGAATGCTAGTGTGTTAGCATACTGTGTAGTGTGTGTGTTTCTGTTTGTGTGTGTGTGTGTGTGTGTGTGTGTGTGTGTGTGTGTGTGTGTGTGTGTGTGTGTGTGTGTGTGTGTGTGTGTGTGTGTGTGTGTGTGTGTGTGTGTGTGTGTGTGTGTTAGTGTGTGTTTGTGAGTGTGTGTGTGTACTACTGTAGTACTACCGCTACAGAGACACACACACGAACACATGTACACATGTACACACTTACACACGTGCACACACACTAACACACACTCACAGACCCACATACACACATGCACACACACACACATATACACACAGACCCACAAACACACACACACACGCCCCTCACATAACCTAGCACAGACTGTATATGTATATCTATTTATATCCGTGTGTGTGTGCGGTGTGTGTGTGTGTGTGTGTGTGTGTGTGTGTGTGTGTGTGTGTGTGTGTGAGCGGTGTGTGTGTGTGTGCTTGTGTGTGTGTGTGCGTGTGTGTGTGTGTGTGTGTGTGCGTGTGCGTGTGTGTGTGTGTCTTCCAGGCCCACCTGGTGGCAGCGTTCGAGATGAGTCTGGGGAACATGACGTGCCGCCTACAGAGTCTCACCATGACCGCCGAGCAGAAGGTATCCCATAATAATCACCTTCAGAATAACTCAACACAACACAGACCATGATCTTATAGCATCGCCACCCCTGACTCATCGCCGTGTGGCAACCTGCACACTCACCTTGAGAAACCAAAGACTCATGCTAACATTTTATTTGTGGATTTTACATCTGCTTTTAACACCATGCAACCTAACATTCTTGCAGACATTTTAGCCAGTGAATTCAATCTCAATACAGGTATTATTTATTGGATCATGAAGTAGAGTCCAGCGGGTCAGAGTGGGCTCATTTCTGTCTGATGCGATGACAACGTCCACAGGCTCTCCACAAGGATGTGTTTTATCTCCTTTACTATTTATTTTATACACAAATTCATGCACTAGCACTTTACAATACAGGCACTTTATTAAATATGCAGACGACACAGCCCTAGTGAGTCTGCTACGGGATGAGGAGGTAGATTATGGGCCAGTTTTAGACTCCTTTCTAGAATAAGTGCAATCAGTCACACTTAATTTTAAACACTAATAATACCAAAGAAATGTCCATCGATTTTAGAAAGTCACAACAATCCATGACACTTATCAATGGGTAGACTATTCAGGTTGTCAAGAACTACAAATACCTTGGCATTGTACTGGACAACAAGCTTAAATGGGACTCATGGTCTGATCTTTTGCACACTAAAAGTGTTTTAACCTTCTGTATTGTCTGCTGGTTCGGTAATGCCACTGAGTCACAGAAAAAGACAATCAGAAAAACAATTGCAACTGCCAGCAAGTTACTTGGGAACACACTACCGAGCATTGAACACATTTACAAAGACAGACTGGTGAAAAAGGCAGATAACATTGTTTGTGACTATACACACCCCCTGGCATCACATTTTAAACTACTGCTATCTGGTCGTCGTTTCTGCCTGCCCCTTATGACCAAGAACAGATCCAAATTCTCTTTTCTTCCACAAGCCATGAAAGCCTTAAATCAGTCAAAATAAATTCATGTTATGTCTGTCGGTGTCTGATGTATTGAATATCTGTTCGTGTCATATGTCTAATGTCCTGTCATGAAGTGTGATGGGCCACAAACCCAACTGCCCCACGGGGACAATAAAGTTTGCTACTACTATGTCTCTCTGACTCTCTCTCTCTCTCTCTGACTCTCTTTCTCTCGCTCTCTCTCTCGCTCTCACTCTCTCTCTCTCTCTCTCTCTCTCTCTCTCTCTCTCTCTCTCGCTCTCTCTCTCTCTCTCTCTCTCTCTCTCTCGCTCTCTCTCTCTCTCTCTCTCTCTCTCTCTCTCTCTCTCTCTCTCTCTCTCTCTCTCTCTCTCTCTCTCCTCTCTCTCTCTCTCTCTCTCTCTCTCTCTCTCTCTCTCTCTCTCTCTCTCTCTCTCTCTCTGTGTCTATGTCTATGTCTCTCTCCCTGGAGGAATCGGAGCTGGCTGAGTTGAGGGAGACCATTGAGATGTTGAAGACTCAGAACACCGACGCCCAGACCGCCATCCAGGTGGCGCTGAACGGCCCGGACCACCTGAACAAAGGTACGCCCCGCAGCCCCCCCTGGAGCCCTGCTGGCCCCCACACACCTACCGCACACACACGTACCACACACACATGTACCGCACACAAACGTACCGCACACAAATGTACCGCACACACATGTACGCACACATGCGGTACCGCACACAAACAGATCTGTACCTTAATGTTGTGTAGTAATATCATTATTCCCTAAGGATAAGTTGTGTATCCGTTGTGCGTCTGTTATTGGTAATTAACAGTGAGGGCCAGGCTAGGAACTGAGTTGTGTGTCTTGTTTTTCCAGACCTGCGCATTAGGAGGCAGCACTCCTCTGAGAGCATGTCCAGCATCACCAGCGGGGCGAGCCACGCCAGCCTGGGCAGCCTGGGGAGGGACCCCGACGAGAAGAAGAGGAAGAAGAAGAGCTGGGTGAGTCTTCTGACCCCCGGGGGTCACTCTCTGACCTCCAGGGGTCACGCTCTCTGACCCCCAGGGGTCATGCTCTCTGACCCCCGGGGGTCACTCTCTCTGACCCCCAGGGGTCACGCTCTCTGACCCCCAGAGGTCACGCTCTCTGACCCCCAGGGGCCTTGCCCTCTGACCCCCAGGGGTCACACCCTCTGACCCCCAGTGGTCACGCCCTCTGTACCCCAGGGGTCACGATGTCTGACCTCTAGGGGTCACGCTCTCTGACCTCCAAGAGTCACTCTCTCTGACCTCCAGGGGTCACGCCCTCCTACCCCCCAGGGGTCACGCTCTCTGACCTCTCGGGGTCACGCCCTCCAACCCCCCAGGGGTCACGCTCAGGACTAGTGGGAAAGTTCTAGAAAGTCGTAGAAGGTTTTAGATTAAGGTGTTCCTGGGGGGGTCAGTGTGAGGTGTGTGTGTGGGTGAGAGTGTCTTTGTTGAATCGCA
>NC_044051.1:7646773-7769273 GCF_902167405.1 Gadus morhua | reverse complement strand
GTGGACCAGAAGTGCAGCAAGGTACGCAAACCGGTACGGGCTCTGATACTCTGATGGTCCAGTACTCTGATACTCTGATGGTCCAGTACTCTGATACTCTGATGGTCAAGTACTCTGGTACTCCGGTCCAGTACTCTGGTACTCCGGAATCCGGTACTCCGGTATGGAGGGTTTGTTGCAGTGGTTGTTGTTTCGGTTCCCTCCATGGTTCTGATCTGCTTATCTCTCTCTCTCTCTCTCTCTGTCTCTTCCTCTATCCCTCTTGTTCTCTCTGTCTCCTTCCCTCCTTCTCCTCCCCCTCTGCTGATCTCTCCTCCTTCCTCTTTACATCTTTCCCTTCATCTCTCCCCCTCTGTTCCTTTCCCCCCTCCACCTCCCCTCTGTCTCCCCCTCCGGCTCCCCCTCTCCCCCCTTCCCCTCCACCCTCCCTCTTGATCTCCCCCTCCGTCCGCCCCTCCGCCCTCCTCCCTCCTCCCTCCCCTCCATCACCCCCAGGACCTCCGTCAGTACCTCTCCACGCTGGCTGAGCGCTGTGCGTCGGAGCAGACGGACTCGGACCTCCCCACCGTGGTCGTCCTGGACAACCTGCACCACATCGGCTCCCTCAGCGACATCTTCAACGGCTTCCTCAACTGCAAGTACCACAAATGGTAAATATCTTCTACTCTCCTCTCCTCTCCTCTCCTCTCCTCTCCTCTCCTCTCCTCTCCTCTCCTCTCCTCTCCTCTCCTCTCCTCTCCTCTCCTCTCCTCTCTCCTCCCCTCTCCCCTCCCTCTTCTCTTCTCTCCTCTCCTCTCCTCTCTCCTCCCCTCACCTCCTCTCCTCTCCTCTCCCCTTCTCTCCTCTCCTCTCCTCTCTCCTCCCCTCTCCCCTCTCTCTTCTCTTCTCTCCTCTTCTCTCCTCTCCTCTCTCCTCCCCTCACCTCCTCTCCTCTCCTCTCCTCTCCCCTTCTCTCCTCTCCTTTCCTCTCTCCTCTCCTCTCCTATCCTCTCCTCTCCTCTCCTCTCCTCTCCTTTCCCCTCTCTCCCTCTCCCCTCCACTCCTCTCCCCTCCCCTCGATCCTTTCGTCTCTTAAAGAATGGAATAATGGTTAAAACAATAGATCAATACAGACATACATGTTAATGGAACAAATATAATCTGATCAGATTGGTGCAGCTCCAAAATAAAAGCGCACCAGTGTGACAGGTTGTGTGTTCCGTCCCCTGTGTAAGGTGGTCTGTTCCGTCCCCTGTGTAAGGTGGTCTGTTCCGTCCCCTGTGTCCTGTGTAAGGTGGTCTGTTCCGTCCCCTGTGTAAGGTGGTCTGTTCCGTCCCCTGTGTAAGGTGGTCTGTTCCGTCCCCTGTGTAAGGTGGTGTGTTCTGTCCTCTGCTGCCCGTGTGTAAAGTTGTGTGTTCTGTCCCGGCAGCCCCTATGTGATCGGAACCATGAACCAGGGCATGTCCTGCTCTCCTAACCTGGGTCTCCACCACAACTTCAGGTCAGTTCTTATCTTCTCCGTCTTCTGGATACTTCCTCAGAGACGATGGTCAGAAGATGGTCTTTGAAGGTTGGATGGGTTTGTAAAGCCTGAGGTTGATTTATCTGGTGTGTGGTATGTTGGTGTGACACACAACCTTATTTACAATGTGGAGCCCTTTCACTCCCATGGGTTTGGTTGGAGCCCCACTGCTGTTTTGGAGGATGGAACAATGATTCAGCAGCAGCAGAAGAAATCCTGGCACTCTGTTTGGATTAGGGCTGTTATTTAAACATTAGCAGAATAAATAGGCACTATAACGGCTGCGCAACAGGAAACAGTCTCTGATTATTAATATTGGAGAGTTTACGATGCCCCAGGCAGTAGGATTAAGATCTTCAAATAACATGTGAATTAATTATATTTCTACCATCTTGATCGCTGTTGAGACGTAGGCTGGCTGTCACTGAGCGTTTTTTTGTGTAGAGAGACCTCCTCGACCGGGACTGGAGAAACATGATGAGGACGGCTTCCTTTAACATCTCTCTCCCCCTCCTCCTCCCCCTCCCCCTCCCCCTCCCCCTAACCCCTCCCCCTCTCCCTCTCAGGTGGGTGCTGTGTGCTAACCACACTGAGCCGGTGAAGGGCTTCCTGGGCCGCTTCCTGCGGCGGAAGCTGATCGAGACGGAGATCTCCCGGAACACGAGGAGCACGGAGCTCATCAAGGTCGTGGACTGGCTGCCCCGGGTCTGGCAGCACCTCAACGGCTTCCTGGAGGCCCACAGCTCCTCCGACATCACCATAGGTACCTCCCCTCCTCCTCCTCCACCTCCTCCTCCTCTCTACTTCCAGCCCCCCTCTCTCATCTCCTTCTCCCCCCCCTCCCTTTCTTCTCTCTCCTCTTCCTCCTCCTCCTCCTCCCTATTACCACCCTCTTTCTCTCATCTCCTCCTCCCCCCCTCCCTTTCTTCTCTCTCCTCTTCCTCCTCCTCCTCCCTATTACCACCCTCTTTCTTTCATCTCCTCCTCCTCCTGCCCCTCCCTCCATACCTCATCTCCCCCTCGTCCTCCCCCTCGTCCTCCCTCACCTCCTTCCTCTCTTCCTCCTCCTCCATCCTCCTCCCCCCCCCTCTCCCCCTCCTCCCTCCCCCCCCCCCCCCCCCCAGAGGTCTGGGTCCTCAGGGCTTAAGGACCCCTAGGGCGTCCAGGTGAAGGGATGAGTGTCTGGTTGTGTTGTGGTCGGATCAGAACCTGGTCTTTGTCCCCCAGGTCCCCGTCTGCTACTGTCCTGCCCCATGGATGTGGCGGGATCCCGGCTGTGGTTCACCGACCTGTGGAACTACTCCCTAGTGCCCTACCTGCTGGAGGCCGTCCGAGAGGGGCTGCAGGTGGGTGACAGGTCGAAGGTCAACCGACCCAACAGGGTCTCATAAGGGTGGTTCACTCCGACACCAAATGCTCTGGTTTAGTACCCCACTATGTATTGTCTAACCCCTACCTGCTCCTTAAGTCGCCCCTAACTGATGAAACAGCAACAAGCTGGTTGACCTCTGACCCGCTGGACGACCTTTGACCCCTGGCCTCTCTCTCCAGCTGTACGGGAAGCGGGCGGCCTGGGAGGACCCGTCCAAGTGGGCCAACGAGACCTACCCTTGGAGCCCCGCCCCCCAGCCCCACGACAGCCAATCGCTGCTGCTGCAGCTGCGGCCGGAGGACGTGGGCTACGACGGCTTCGGGGGCTCCAAGGACGGCTCCTCCCCCTCCTCCTCCTCCAAGCCCGTCTCCCAGAGCGACACCGAGGGCGACCCGCTGGTGAGGAGGCCGTCACCGGGAACACTGTTACCGGGATCACCGTTACCACGACAACCGTTAGCTGGACCACTACCTCCGGGAACACTGTTACCGTGACCATGGTTACCGGGACCACTGTTACCATGACCACTGTTACTGGGGCCACTATATCCGGGACCACCGTTACCGTGATACCTGTTACTGATACTGGTTTCCATAGATACTGGTTTCCATAGATACTTGTTTCCATCGATACTAGAGATAAGAAAGTCCTTGAGGTGGAGAGGGAGGCGACTCTGTGCTAAACGTTCAGGAGAAGAGGTGCATTGTGGGTAGGGAGGGAGCATGCTCTGGGGACAGATCACTAAAAGACGCGTGCGTGTGTGCGTGTGTGTGTGTGTGTGTGTGTGTGTGTGTGTCTCTAGATGAGCATGTTGCTACGGCTACAGGAGGCGGCCAACTACTCCACTCAGAGCTGCGACAGCGACAGTGCCAGTCACCATGACGACCAGCTGGACTCCTCGCTGGAGTCGGCGCTATGAGGAGTTCTGAATCCCGGAGCCAAATCCGAAACACGGACCGATTCCGGAACATTCTGCCAGACCGGGTTCTGACGTGGACACACAGAGTCCTACTATGACCCCAGACGTTACCTTAAAGTATATTATAGTATGACGACAACCACACACACACACACTCCTCAGAGTTACCTTAAAGTTTATTATAGTATAATACCAACCACACACACACACACAGTCCCTCAGAGGTTGGTAGCACAAATCTTATAATTCCACGAGGGATGGACTTTACGACCTGAGGGGGTGATCAGCACTTTGACCGATCAATAAGAGTATTATCGTCTACACCCAGGGTGGGGGTCAGATAAGGGGGTGTGGCCGGAAGGGGCGGGGCTTATGGATCTGATGTTTACAGTAGACGCCTTGGTTTTCCTCATTTGTTTACAGAGGTGCTAATAAATCACACACACTGACACACTATCACTCACACGCATACGGATCACACACATACACGTGCACTCACCAATGCTCACACACACACACACACATGCTCTTACAATCCCAAATATTCCTTTATGTACTCGGACCACACACACACACACCCCCCCTCCCAGGCCTTTAGATCCATGGTGCTGGTTCAGCGCCCAGGCCCTGTCCTGCCCGCGTGCCCACGAGTACAGTGTTGATGCTCTCCAAACCACTACTGTGAAGTACAACGTGCCATGGCTTTGATTTACTGCCCAACCTGCACACACACACAAACATACACAGACATACATGCATGTACACACACAGGCATACATACACACACAAACGCATACACACACACATACATACATACATACATACATACATACATACATGCATACATGCATACATACATACATACATACACACACACACACACGCACACGCACGCACGCACGCACGCACGCACGCACGCACACACACACACACACATACATACATACATACATACATACATACATACATACATACATACATACATACATACAAACACACACAGACACATGCATGCACACACACATACACAACACGTGTGCACACACTCACACAGGAGCGTGCACATGAGCGTCACCGGGACGTGTACATGAACCCAGCGGCAGAATTAGGTTTGGTTTGGCCGCCAGAAGTTTGTTTTCACTCCAAATCAAACCTTCTAAAGTCCCACAGCTCTGGTGACACGCCACGGGGTTAGCACTGAGGGCTAACCATAGCTTTGCATTAGGAGTTAGCACTGAGGGCTAACCAAAGCTAAGCATTAGCGGTGGCACACTTTCTCACTGCCTTAAGAAAGGCTTCCTCAACTCCCATTGGCTACCTTGAGAGGAAGTGAGTCTACTACTTCCTGCTGTATCTCCGGACAGACGCAGGGTGCGGGGCGTCTGGTGGAGGGTGTTCCCGCCAGGGGTTCATGATGTCACTTCCTGTGTTATCTCCATGGTCAGGTGTGGTTTCCACACGTGACCACTCTGACTCCAGAGCCGACAGTAAACACACGTCCTGGCGGGAGGGGAGGTGTTCTATTGTTGACGTTATATCCAGAGGTTTTCTTTACAACGGCGTTATATCCAGATGTTTTTTACGTTGACGTTATTCCCGGACGAGCTGGGCTCACCTGGGAGGGACGCCGAGCATGGTTTTAGCTTCCTGCGGTCAGTTGTGGGTGTGTGTGGGGCGGGGAGGGGGGGGGGCACACGAGCCTCACTGCTACGTAAGGGCGTGTGGGACAGAAGCCATTTTGATTCGTGTCTCTGTTTAAATCGCTGGGTGGGGTTTTGCACAGTTAAACATGGGGTGGGGCGGGGGGTTGGTGTGTAAATAGTTCCGTCTTGCACAGTGAATCAAAGATACTCTCTGGCCTGTGGATGTTGCATTATGTTTACCCCGATGAAAATTACCGATCATGTTCAGAAAAACAAAGAGGATTTAAAAAAAATAAAGAAATGCAAAAAACCCTCACGAGGCGGGGTATATATGTGATGTGATTGTTTTGTCTATGCAGGAGACTCGCGGTGAACAGTGTGCGGCTGTCATTTAACTCAGTATAACGACGACGCCACTAGATCACCGTAAACCAACCCGTTCTCTTTCTCTCGTCCAACACTTCTCTCCGTCTTTAGTACGAGCACTTCCCCTTCTCCCTGTTTAAAAGCCAAGCTCTGTGGTGCCCAAGGGTTTGAGGCCTGGAAGGACCCACCGTGCCCGGGCCTCAGGGTTTGGTTCTAGGCCTGGAAGGACCAACCGTAGCCTGGCTTCAGGGTTTGGTTTGAGGTTCCCTGGCTTCAGGGTTTGGTCTGAGGTTCCCTGGCTTCAGGGTTTGGTCTGAGGTTCCCTGGCCTCAGGGTTTGGTTGGAGGCCTGGAAGGACACACCGTAACCTGGCCTCCGATTCTTTCTCCGGTGCTAGGACGTCGGCAGCCATCACAGCCTCAGGACAATCTAAAGCCTACTGTACTACCTACACTCCATCGCTGTGGTTACCTTGGTAACAACCTAGTGAGGTTTCTAATCAAAACCTACCATCTCTGGAAACCTGCTTCAATGTCCTTAACCAACCACACACCTGCTGGACCATGTCCATTTGGTCGATACTAAAGTACTACGGTTTGAGAGAAAACATTAAAAAAAGTTATATCTATCTATCTATAGATGTATATATAGATATACATGCATACACTTTTGGGTGAGTGAAACATTTGTCCTTTAAATGTTTTATACTTTGTACATTTGTATGTAACATATCATGTAAATAGAGAGAGGGAGAGACAGTGATTTAACTCATCTGGAGGATTTTGTAGTCTTTGTAAAGCCCCAATAAATGGTATTTGGTGTCAGCAAACTTCTACCCGTGTTTCTGTGCATGGTTGTGATAATTGTTTGTACTAGATTCTCCTTTTAAGGCCTATACTGGGAAATGTGAAAGTTTAATTCAACAAGAAAGAGTTCAGCAAAACCACTTTCCTGATCACCACTTTGATTTAGAACTTTGACAAAGTAAAGAAGGCTGGTGTACAGAAACCTGCTTTAACAGCTTCGCCACACTATGTTATTGCCTAACTTGTCCACACTATCTCATTCATATAGCATTTTAGATATAATAAGGATTCTAATCCTTATCATTATTGCTGTATTAATTCATCATTAATCAAGTATGTCCCAGCTGTTTCTTTATCATCATATTGATATCAATACAATCTGAACACATAAACAATCTATTATTGGGAAGTCGATGCGAGAGCTTTTACTTTGAAGTATAAACCTATGCTCTTCCGGAAGACCGCGGAAGCAGACCCGCGGACTGCAGACGGAACTCAAGCCGCAACTTTGTTGGCACTTGCGATGAGCTCCGAAGAGACGGTTAAACCCCGAGGAGCGGTGGCCCCGCTCCGAGGACCTGTGGCCCCGCTCCGAGGGCCGGTGGCTCTTCTCCCGCGGCACTCGTACTGGTTCGACATGTGGCTCTTCGTTGCCTTCGACGCACTTTTTTTCCTCTTCATGCTCTTCATTGTTCCCTAGGAGGTGAGTTTTAAGTCGGTGTCCCGGAAGTGGATCAGCTGCATACGGCTGTTTACACCTGGTTAGGATATGAAAGGCCTTAAACTATCTCGACGCCTACACCCCGTTTACTGATGTTTGTCGAACCAACTTCGCCCTTCATTGCAGGTCGTCCTCTTCATAACAACCAGACACCAGTCGCAGACCCCCGCTGTGGACCGGTCGGATCGATACCAGATTATTGAAAGGTCCAAAGTCGGATTCGTGGTTGCTTTGTTCATTGATCAGCATGAACCAGGAACTTACTCGACCTAACATCTAACATGAATATTCCTCCAGCTCTTCTCGACATGACCATTAGCTTTAATACACGTAGCTTCACTGTGATCACATGACATAATATTTAAAACGCACCAAATGATGATTCAGTTTTAAGTTAACGGTGGCATTGTTCCAAATCTCGGCCTGTGTCTGATTAAACTGACATGAGATCTCCAGGAACCGCCTGGACAAGTCCACATGAAGACCAATAAAGCGTTTTTTTTTAAACTATCTTTGACCTTTGGGTTACAGTACAAAATAACAATGTTTTTACATTAAATGAGTTGACTATTGCCTGTTTTAGGAGGTAGTTATGGAGTGACGGAATAAAGAGGTACATCCTATCTGAGTGTAATCTAGAAGATGACCGCACTGTGGGGGTAGAGACCACTGTTCTCTCTTGGGTTAATTAACTGTCGATCAATTACGACACACTTTTTCTGCACTTCACCTTTAGGTTGACCTGTCAACATTAATAACTTCATTAACTCCTTCAGGAGATTTCAGGCACAGTTGAACGAACCTTGGTGTAAGGGTCATGTTATTGTATCGTCTTTCATTCAAATGGAATCAAATCTAACAATAAAAAGTGGATTTATGAAATAATGTCACCAGGTGTCTCCGACTCTGCAATAGATTAGATATGTGATATCGATATTAACATATGGGGTTATCCGATCAGAAGCATCGGGCTCCGAGGCAAGAAAAACATTAAATGACAACATGAGACAAAAATGTGATCTGACGAAGGGATAATTTAATCATAAAATCAGAAATTAAATCATCATTCAATAATCCATCAGTTTATGCGTTTTAACTTTTTTATCAGTTTTAATTGTTAAAACAAAATAATTAAGATTACTTTAACCAATAGGCCTTAGTAAACCCCTCCTTGCACTTGAGTACACTTGAAATGAGGTATGATAAATTATCAAACAGAGTACACTAGATATAAGATATTATTGATGAAACAGTACAGTAGATGTAAGATATTATTATCAACCTCCCCTCCCCCATAGACTTTATCAAAAGTTTCGCGCCGGAGCGATTACGTCAATCCACTTCTTGTCCCGCCCCCTCCCGCTCGGTGTTTCTTCCGGTTCCGGTTACCGTTCCGTGGCCACAAGACTCCGGCGAGGCGTCGCGCGCTCCCCGCCAACCGAAGCTCCAGACGGTTCCGTTCAGCGCGAGGACGACATGCACATCAAGACAGGTACGGCGCAGGGCTCCGGGCGGGCCGGGCCGGGGTTTTGGGCGCCCTGTCGCGGGATCTGTTGTGTAAATACCGCCGCTACCGTTAGCGGCTAGGCTAAGCTGCGCTTCTCTGAATGAGGAGCTGACGGAACTTTCCCCGAATCTGACCTGAGACCTGCCGCTCCCCGGTCCTCACCGCCCTGACATGGACCCCTGGGGGGGCTGTTATGTGTATATGATACATGTTATATCTGTTAGCCACCGCTTCTGACGTTAGTACGGTTACTGGTGTGCTGGTGTTGGTTATGTAGCATTAAGCTCCCCCCCCCCCCCCCCCGTGCTGTCTTGTGTTTCTAAATGTGTCACCGCAGCAAAGTTCACATGTGGCCTCCTGGATCTATCTCCTGGTGTCCTTGGTCCGGGTCCTTGTCTCCTAGACTTTGCTCATGGTCTCCTAGACTTAGCTCCTGGTGTCCCGGGTAAGGGTCTGGTGTCCCGGGTAAGGGTCCTGTTCTCTTGGGTCTGGGTCACCTGGACTTAGCCTCGGGACCCCTGGGTCCGGGGTCTTGTTTGGACTACGAGGCGCTGGTGTCTGTAGATGTTCTCAGTAGTTCAGATCTGTTGTATTCTGACGAGGCCGATGGTTCTGTGTTACTTTGTTTATTATTATGATGATGATGACTGATTGTGAGTCCAAGTCTTAGCCCCCCCCCTGAAGGATCTGGGAGGCCTACAGGTAGACCTGTGGTGGCGAAATGATTGCGAACCCAGAGGAATTAATGTGTTTTAAACTCCTTTTGCGTTTAACTAGACTCATTCAACTAGTTGAAATAACCCTTACGACGTAGTATTCTAGTGGTGGTTGTCTATAAGTATGACAGGCTAGCTGTGGTTAGATATCACTAGGATAGGCTAGTGGAGGTTGTGTACATGTATGATTGTGTACCAGTATAGTATTTTAGTGGTTGTTTTGTACCAGTATGGCTCTGTAATTGTGGTTGGTTACCAGTATAGTATTATAGTGGCGGTTGTGTACCAGTATGGTTCTGTAATTGTGGTTGGTTACCAGTATAGTATTATAGTGGCGGTTGTGTACCAGTATGGTTCTGTAATTGTGGTTGTACCAGTATAGCATTCGAATGGTGGTTGTGTACCAGTATTAAGGTGTTCTAGTGGTGGTTGTTTACCACTATGAGTCAATGGCTACTGCAGTACTGTCGTATTCTCCCAGGCACCAGTACACAGAATGATGTGTTGGGATGCTTGGATTTCAACCAACAACCGCTTCTTCCTAAAGCAAGGCAGAACTGGATGATCCAACGCTAAATATTAGTGCTGGTTATATAGATACAGTATACCCAGGGTTTAAACAGCACTTAAAAGCTAAGGCAGCCGCCTAAGCAACACACCCCAGCCGCCTATACTACGGCGTCAAAATCAAAGTTTTCACATGTATAAATTTTTATTATTATTATACAAAAGTATAAAATAATACAAACTCTAATCACTCTGTGTTTAGATCGAGCTACAGTCTGAGAGCCTGCATGAGAATAAGCATACGTTTTCTGCGGGTAACCCCGCATTCCATTTCCCCTCCCGGCATAGACGCAGTATACGTATATCTAGGGGTTATATCAACCGATACTTCGGTAGGATGAACCCCGGCTGGTTCGGAATTACAGCAGCAGCTAGAGACGACATCTATCAGCCGTTCCTCTGGATGAAACTGTGTCGTTCCTGAAGCTGACCTGTGTGTGTGTCTGTGTGTCTGTGTCTCTATATATGTGTGTGCGTCTCTCTCAGGTCCGTGGGACGCCAGCAACTCAGCGTGTGACTCCGACGGTCTGTGCGACCCGGCGGTCCTGGTGGCGTCCGCCGCCTCTCAGCCTCACATTCGCAACCGCCGCCTGTCCCCCGGGTCGGGCGGCGGCGGCGGTGGGGGCGGCGGCTGCCTGGGCGGGGGCGACCCGCAGCCCCAAGAGCCGCCCTACGTCCCGGCCCACGCCCACGCCCTGGCCCAGCGCCGCGAGAAGGAGCGGCGCGGCGGCCTGCAGAAGGGGCGCGGCCAGCGGCGGGAGGGCCTGCGTGCGGGGGCGGGCCGCGGGGAGCGGGCCCCCCAGCGGCCCCCAAAGGAGCGCTGGGTGGAGGAGAGCCTGGCGCTGCTGCGGCCCCCGCCCGCCTTCCCCGTGCAGGACAGTCCCGCCAAGCTGCTGCCCGCCGTCAGCTACGCCTCCAAGGTGAAGGCGGGGCCGGCGGCGGCGGACGAGGAGCCGGCCGCCATCGGCGTGCTTTTGCAGAACCAGTGGGGCCTCAGCTTCATCAGCGAGGCCCGGCCCGCCCCGGAGGGCCCCGGCCCTGCCTCCGAGGCCCCTGGCCCTGCCCCCGAAGCACATACACCCGAGGCCCCCGTTGTCCCCGTGGCCCCTGAGGCCCCCGGCCCCACGCGGGGCCCCGCCCCACCGCTGGCAGCGGACCAGAGCTGTGAACCTGCCCCCTCCGTTACCTCCTCCGCCGTCCCCGCCGTCCTCCTCGCCCGCCCCGGTCCAGAGGAGCAGAACCAGGCCAGAAGGCTGATGCTGAACTACCCCCACCTGGTGGACGCCCTCGAGTACCACAGCCGAGGTGAGGACCTCCATGGACATCTACATTCAGGGCGTTTAGCAAATGCTTTATCCAAAGGGACTTACAATAAGTACATTTGTCAGAAGAAATGACAATATATCGTTGTCGTTACGGTAAAGACGTTCATAGAACCAAGTGCCAAGCACCAACAATCGCTGGGTAAACCCGTTCCCCGTATGCAACAAAGATAGCTAGGATAAGATGCTACACCATGCTAAGAACAGTTTTTAAGTGCAAGGACGTACGACACACGATAAGTGCGCAAGTAGGGTGTGGGAGGAGGCCATGCAGAGTCGAGGTGATCGTGACGTGTAGAGGGGTTCCACCACGATGACGGCGTTTGCTGAGGTGAGCTCTAACGGTGGCTCTCGTCTTCTCTTTCAGAGTGGAGATCCATGTGCTCCAGACAGAAAGGTAAACGCCCTCAGTGATGGACCGCGATGCTGATGTGAACCTTGTTGTTGTTGTTGTTGTTGGAGGTGTGGCCTGTGGGGCTGTGGCCTAACTCTTCTTCTGCTCGGTGGTTTCAGATTCTAAGCGGGTCGTCTGGTACAAAGACACCGTGGAGCAGCCGGCCTAGCAGAGGGAGTCCGAACACACCCACAAGACGCACACGGATACACAAACACACGTCTACACGGACACACGCAACACGGACACACAACACACGGACACACGCAACGCCCGACACACAAACAACACACGGACACACACACCACGGCCCCCCCAGAGACGGACCCTCAGGGTGCGTGTCGCTGCTGAAGCCACACTGAGACACTTTGGAAAAGCTGCTCTGAGAAACGACTGTTTTTATATAGCGACCGGCGCCTGCCTTAACCCACGAGCACCTGTCTCCAAGCCCCCCACCCCAAGCCCCTCCCCCCGGGACGAGTCTGACCCTGTACTGGCAGAGCAGGAGCTGTCGATCAATCCTGAATCTGCCCTTTTTCGTTGTTTTTTTAAATGAGAGCTGTGGGCCCCTCCCCCCCCCCCTTCCCCAGCGCGGAGCTGTCAATCATGTCTCGTCTGTTTTTACGGGGGCTGCGGTACCCTCACCTGTAACGCGTGTGGTCAATCAAGCACTTTGTTAAAACTGGCGTTGTGTTCACAACCCCCTCCTCGTTTATCTCTGTCCAGAAGGGGCCGTCTGGTGACAGGCTAGGGGCTGACCCCCCCGTACCCCTCTGAGCGGGACCCCTGACCCAGTCCGGAGGTCTCGCGCGTCGTCGAGTGTGTTGACAATTATTTGTTTTCCTTTTTTTTTTTGTTTTATGAAAAATGAGTTCTATCAAAATGTAATTTACACTGGAGGAGAAATGTCAGTAGAACAGTATTGCTTAATAAAATGATTCAACTTGATGTTTGAGGTTGTGAGTCTGAATCTGACCAATGGAACTAGATTCACGAGCAGACTGTTGAAAATATAAAGTCTACTAGGAGACCAACTTTATTACAGTAAGGAAAAAGGCAAAACGTTAATTAAATGAACTCCAGAAGGTTGTCGCGACTCCCTCCTCCCTGCAGACAGGTGTGTAGTCCGGGTCCCGGGTGATCTCAGTCCCTCCAGGTCACCTCCACCTCATCCGTGCGGTACCTGCCCAGCAGATGACAGAAGCGCCCCTCAGTACTTCTGTCTCTGCAGACGACCCTTGGGCCTAGTTGAGCTTTAGATTCTCGATGTACAGTAAGTACAGTTTATTCTATTTCTAGAAAGTAGTTGCAATCTTTAGCTCAAATGTGATTGAAGGCGTAGATCAGGGGTCGGCAACCCTAGGCACGCGTGCCACCACTGGCACAATGCGGCAGCATAACCATTACTACCGATTTTTTTTTTGCACTTTATTCTGTTTTGGGCATTTCCTCCCAGTGCAAATATGTTTAAATTAGTTACAGAAAGCAGAGTTCTGAAATGGGATAAATTAATAGTTTTTAAACGTAAGTGAGTAATAGACAAGAAAATATTTAAAACATTGTTGCAAATGGCCTGTATGCATCGCCTTCACATGGTTTTGCATAGCTGTACAGGTCTTAAAGATATTGATGTGGATGGTTTCAACATTCTCATATATTCTCGTTTTTTACATTTCTCACAGGGCAAATATGTTTTTGAATGAGTTTCTGAAAGTGGTGTTATAAGATGGGACATGTGTAATTATAATTTGTAAGACCATGTTGCAAATATAACAACCAAAAAAACATTTAAAATGTTGATGCATGATTGTGGGCTATATGAAAATAGTAGTATGTCTTCTGGAAATGTTTTTGGTCGCTGCGTCATAATTCAGCTTCATTTCTTATATATTGTTGCTTAAGGCACACTCATTAACGAGAAAATGTCAAACTGGCACTGCATGTTGAAAAGGTTGCTGACCCCTGCTGTAGATGGTTGTCTGATCGTGACATCGAGGGATGATTTGTGTGGGCGGGGCCTCGTACCTCTGGGTGATCCAGGAGTCGTGGAGCTCCGTCACCTGACCCGAGCGGAACATCTCCCAGCCGGCCTGAGCGATCATGGCTCCGTTATCGATGCAGAACCTGGAGGAACGACACCGTTAACGCCTGGACTCGGGTGAGTTGGGTCCCAAACTTTATGGTAACAACACTCAACCAATCGGACTCTAGGAGTGTTATCCCCTAGAGGATCGACCAATCAGGCGGGGTTTACCTTTCGTCCGTGGCAAACAGCTTTGCTCCTCTTTCTTTACACATAACACCCATCATCTCCTGTAGCCGTAGGTTACCTGCACATCAAGACACTCCCTTCATTTGTTGCCTAGGTTACCTGCATTCATACACTCCCTTCATCACCTGTTGCCTAGGTTACCTGCATTCATACACTCCCTTCATCACCTGTTGCCTCGGTTACCTGCACATCAATTCCACTCCCTACATCCTCTGTTGCCTAAGTAACCTGCACAAGACACATCCAATTGTATGCTGCTTAGGTTACCTGCACATTAAGAGACACCCTACTATCATCTGTTGCCTAGGTTACCTGCACATTAAGACACCCACTATCGTCTGTCGCCTAGGTAACCTGCACATCAAACAGGATGTAATGGTCAGGGACTGTTTGGGTGTTCATCTGAGGTAAGGGTTTCATCACTTATGGTTTTAGGTGCTCTCCGACCACTAGTTAGTTAGTAGTTAGTGGCCCCCTCAACTCACAGCCGACTCCCCCCACGATGAGGACCTCCTGGGAGCCGCAGTGGGCCATGGCACGCTCCGTGATCTCCACCAGCATGGAGAACAGCGTCTCCTACAGGGGACAGGAGACACTGCAGCTCAGCACACAACAGAGGAATGTGGAGAACAGTGTCTCCTACAGGGCACTGTTCTGTTGTGTGCTGCAGCTCAGCACACAACAGAGGAATGTGGAGAACAGCGTCTCCTACAGGGCACAGGAGACACTGCAGCTCAGCACACAACAGACAGACGTATAGCTGAGACTTTACTAGCTAACGCACCAGTTAGTGACATCACAAGTGGACGTTCTGCCCATAGATAGAATGGAAAGCTCCGCCAACCAATTGGTACGGTCCACTGGGTAGGCTGGTAGGTGGATCGGTCTGGCCCATCATGCGTCTGGGTGACCACTCCTACTTGTTATGTTGGTCAATCGAATAAAATTGATGCCCACCTGCAGGGAGAAGCAGAGGTCTTCTGCACTGCACTCAGCAGATGCCAGCATCTTATTGGCCGCTTCCTGTAGGAGACGAGAACATCCCATGACCTTACATAAAGACTTCCTGTCTGCGTGCGAGCCATGGTAACCATGGTGATGTACTGATCAATCTGGTTTTACATTATTTGATGGGCCTCAGCAAAGCGTTCCTATATATTGTGTATATTCTAGGACAAATGAATGTACTACTGATCTAGAATATAGAGGTTGACATTGTTTGCACACCTTAAAACTAATGTTAAGTATATAGTTCCATGTCACGGTGTAGCAAACATCTTATGTTTCTACTTTAAACCAAACACGATCAGTGTCTCATTATTGATCAGTCCAGAGAAGGTCTGAGAACTATAGAGGAACCCCAGGAGGTGTGCTCACCTCGATGAAGGACAGGATCCCGGAGAAAGACACGTCCATACCCTTCACTGTGTAGGGCAGTTCTACGTAGCGACTCCCCCTGGACACACAGACGGGTGACACACAGACGGTCGTGCACCAGCCAATCACAGGCTGCTCGTGGTCAGGGGAGGAGTGTGTTGACGGACAGGTGTAGAGTGTGTTGACGGACAAGTGTAGAGTGTGTAGACGGACAGGTGTAGAGTGTGTTGACGGACAGGTGTAGAGTGTGTTGAGACAGGTGTAGAGTTTGTTGACGGACAGGTGTAGAGCTTGTTGACGGACAGGTGTAGAGTGTGTTGAGACAGGTGTAGAGTGTGTTGACGGACAGGTGTTGAGTGTGTTGACGGACAGGTGTAGAAAGTGTTGACGGACAGGTGTAGAGTGTGTTGACGGACAGGTGTAGAAAGTGTTGACAGACAGGTGTAGAGTGTGTTGACTGACAGGTGCTCACCTCTTGGCCATCTGCTCTATGTTGTACCCTGGACTGGGGTCGTTGGAGATCTGGGACACAATTGATTTGTTAGATTTAACAACATAGACGTGCATCATTAGACCATGAGTGCAGGAGGATGACCTCTGACCTTGATGACCCTGGCAAAGCGGTCCAGGCAGTTTCCCACCGCGATGTCGATCGTCTCCCCGAAGATCCGGTAGCGCCGCTCCGAGTACGCGATGACCTTCAGAGGAACACGAGACCTTCAATGCCCCCAAGCCCCCTAGAAGGATCTAGTGGAACGTGTGTGTGTGTGTGTGTGTGTGTGTGTGTGTGTGTGTGTGTGTGTGTGTGTGTGTGTGAAACAAAGAGCGGAGGACATCTTTGTTTCTGGAGTCCTCCATCTCCCCTCCTCTCCCCCCAGGCCCACTGGGCGCCAACAGGGGGTTCCCCACCTGCGTGTTGCCCCCGCTGACGTAGAGCACGGTGGGGTTGTGGGCCTGCGTGATGAGCCGGCCCATCTCCACGTGGCCGATGCAGTGGTTGACGCCCACCAGGGGGCGGCCCCACAGCTGGGCCACCGTCCGCGCCACCAGGGCCAGCGTCAGCAGGGGCGCCCCCATCCCCGGGCCTGGAGGGGGGCAGGGGGGGAGACGGGGGGAGACAGGTACGTGAGCGGAGGGATGGCCTGGAGCCGCTCCCCTCGCCAGTCAAGTTGTTGATGCCTCCCCCCCCCCGCGCTCTTACGCAGTTATTGTATGCAGTACGTCCCGGCACTTAAAAATAGAGCACTGTGCATCTTATCCTAGCTATCTTTGTTGTATACGGGGAATGAGTTAACCCAGAGATTGTCAGTGCTTGGCACTTGGTTCCATGAACATCCTTACTGTACCGACAGTGATATATACATATTGCTGTACAGTGTCTCCTCCACCCTGTCCTTGGTGTACAGGGTCTCCTCCACCCTACCCTTGGTGTAGGCCACACAGTCTATGTCCGCGGGGGTCAGGCCCGCCTGCTGCAGCGCCTCCTGCAGGACGGTGAGCACCACGGCGCGGTGGTGGCGGGCCGTCTCGCTGGGCAGGAACCCTGCGGGGGTCAAAGGTGGGGGGGAGGGTTAGGGGCCTGGTTTACGGAGCGAACACGTTGAGCAGTGGAGGGGGTGAATCGCCCTGGCCCGGGGGTGAGGAGGTGAGGGAGTGACCAACCCTGGCCCGGGGGGGTGATGTAGGTCCTCCTCGGGTTCGACAGGACCTCCCCATCCCGGATGATTCCGATGCCGATTTTGTTGGCGCTCCCCTCGAACCCGATCACGACCGTCATGGCTCCTCAAAGACCGCAGACCAATACAGAGGGAGAAGACCGAGGAGTCTGGTGTGAGGAATAATAAAAGAAAAACTAAACACACCCGTTCATGAACCTTATGTAATAAAGTGAAGTTTAATGAAGCGACAGAGCACTTTAAATCATTCAACCGACCGCTGATGATACGTGGAGACGGTCGCTCTCCACCTACAGTTAATTAATGAACTATATTTGCTATAAACTAAAAATTAACCCTTCTTTAGCCGTCTTCAGCTCTGCATGCTCTACGCTGAGAGGACCCACAACATTAGCTGTTCGTTAATCCGCCTGATGAGAACCATCGCACCGGCCGACTACGTCAAACGAATTAACCAGACTAATTACAATGTCTTGATCACTTCATCCACTTCTGGGATATTTTATCCTAGAAATCCTAACCTATCCTGAAATAAGTCTTTTTTTATTTATTTACCAGGCACTATTCGAGCGTCCTTTAGTGACTGCGCATGCGCCCCGAGTCTCTTCTCGTGTCTTTGTGTCGGAGCGGTGAAGACTTCGAAGCTCTCCGTCCTGTTGTGTGAGTACTCTTAATTACGCTCTTCAAAACCTTTAAACCTCTCACTGAAACATCTGCACCGCATTCTGAAGTTCATGAACATTATACCCGCGGTGAGTCTGCAGGGAGACTTAATCTACACACACACACACACACACACACACACACACACACACACACACACACACGTCCCTTTTGATTCCCTCTCCCTTTGTCCAACATGAGGAGCTAACGGTAGCATTAGCCTCCTCAATGAATGAGTCCATGTGTAAAAAGTCCTCAGATATGGTTCAGGGTTTACTTTAATCCATCGCAGCTCCTCTTTCCTCTTCCTCATGGAGCAGAACTCCTCATTGGTTGTTAAGGGGTTTAACGGAACCTTGAAGTCTTCTAGCATCACAACCGATGCGTTGAGGATGTCTTAACACAGCAGCAAACCAACATTAAATTGAGTGTCCTCGTTTCAATCAGCTTCAGGGTCCCGATGCAGGGATGAGTTCTTCTCGTTGATTTATAAAGTGCTTCTCATTTCATCCCTCGCACCTCCCAGCCGCGTGTGTGTTGCGTTGCTTGAGAGGCGTGTGTGTGTCAGGTGTGTGCTTGACAGGTGTGCGTGTGAGAGTTGTGTGTGTGAGAGGTTTGTCCGTGCACAGAGTGTCCGACGGGATGAAGAGAGGAAAGAAGGCAGAGGCGGCCGAGCCGGCGTCGGGGGACGAGGACAATGAAACCGGTACTACTTTAATACTACTACTTCTATAAACTAATAGTACTGCATTAATACTAGTACAATACTAGATCTAGAAAAAATACTATTTCTATAATACTAATAACACTAATACAACTACTATTACTGCAACAATAGTACTACTAATAATAATGCACATAACAATAATAAAGCTTAATTATACCAATAATTCTTATACAATTCTACTACTACTATAATACAACTACTACTACTTAAACTATTTTTACTGTATCATGCTGAAGGGCTGAATTAGTAAAGTACATTAAAGTACCTGCTGCTGAAGGGTTTACCCGAACAAGATAAAGTAAAGGTCTGACCCCCTCCACAGCGACCCCTAAGAAGGCAAAGAAGGGGAAGGAGCCGGAGCCCCCCATCCTGTACGAGGACCACCCCGATGTGACCGCTGCCGCCGACGGCCGCGAGGCCAACATGAAGATCACCTCCTGGAACGTGGACGGCCTGCGGGCCTGGGTCAAGAAGAAGGGCCTGGAGGTCAGTCTGCAGCCTCGCCTGGACCGCATGACTTCTGGTCGCCTGTTATCGTTTTCTGTATCCGTAGCAACAGGAGTACACTTTTCATTGGTCTGCTGCTTATCTCTCTCTCTCTCCCTCTGGTCTCTCTCTCTGTCCCCCTGGTCTCTCTGGTTTCTCTCCTTCTGTTGTCTCCGTCTCTCCCTCTCTGCTCTCTCCCTCTCTCTGCCCCTCGTCTCTCTCTATTGTCTACCTCTCTCTGGTCTCTCTCTCTGCTCACTCACTATCTCTGTTCTCTCTGGTCTCTCCCTCTCTGTCCCTCTGGTCTCTCTCTGGTCACTTACTATCTCTGTTCTCTCTGGTCTCTCTTTATTCCCCCTCCCCTCCCCAGTGGGTGCGTGAGGAGGCCCCAGACGTCTTGTGTCTCCAGGAGACCAAGTGTAACGAGAAGTCTCTCCCGGCGGAGATCACCTCCATGCCGGAGTTCCCCCACAAGTACTGGCTGAGCGCGGAGAAGGACGGCTACAGCGGCGTGGCCATGCTCTGCAAGACGGAGCCCATCAACGTCACCTACGGCATCGGTGAGGAACCCACAGCCCTCTCTTTTGGTGTAGTTCTAGTTGGAGCAAGGGACCCCTGTCCCTTACCTTTAGGCCTCCTAGAGCCAGATGACCCCTGACCCCTACCTGTAGGCCTCCTAGAGCCAGGACCTTGGTCGAGGTTATGTAGGAAATTGCGTTTGAATAGTCGTAGCTGTGAGGCAGAACGAAGTGTGCGACCAGATGTCTAAACGGTTTCTCCTCGGGGGCCCCCCAGGCAAGGAGGAGCACGACAAGGAGGGGCGCGTCATCACCGCAGAGTTCCCCGCCTTCTTCCTGGTCACCACCTACGTCCCCAACTCGGGCAAGGGCCTGGTGCGGCTGGAGTACCGCAAGACCTGGGACGCGGACCTCCAGGCGTACCTGCTCGGCCTTGAGGAGAGCAAGCCCGTGGTGATGTGCGGCGACCTGAACGTGGCCCACCAGGAGATCGACCTGAAGAACCCCAAGGGCAACAAGAAGAACGCGGGCTTCACGGTGGAGGAGCGCGAGGCCTTCACCGCGCTGCTGGCCGCCGGCTTCACCGACAGCTTCCGCCACCGCTACCCCGAGCAGGCCAACGCCTACTCCTTCTGGACCTACATGATGAACTCGCGCTCCAAGAACGTGGGCTGGCGCCTCGACTACTTCCTGCTCTCCGAGGGCCTGATGCCCGGCCTCTGCGACAGCAAGATCCGCAACCAAGCCATGGGTAGCGACCACTGCCCCATCACCCTGTTTCTTGTCGTCTAGGCAACCGCCTCCTGCAGCGACCAGCCCTAAAGCGCTGTTGTTGAAGGGAAACCAAACTCTGAACTCTGATGCTAACCGTCGCTTAAGTGTTTGGAACAAAGTGGTCCTTACCCCTATAGACCGGTCACTGGGGTCCGAGGTTTAGAGTTTGGTTTCTCTTTAGATGTGTTGTCCTGTGACTTCCTGGTGCTACTTACTGTATGTCAGGTTCATCGGTTTAGTGACCCAGAAAACGAGTTTGTAGAAAAATAGATTTGGTATTTCTGTTTGAGTGCAAACACACTTGACTGCAAGGTGAGGGGATTAACATTTTTCATACCCGATGTTGGAGTACCTCTGTTCCTAAATTGTAATTTCATATTTTTTGTTGTCAAACTTAATAAAAGTATTTCTTATCAAACATGATTTGTTATTAACAAACTTGGGCCCTGCTTTTTAGAGCTTTTTCGCTTTCACTTTAACGCTTCTACACAAAACCCGTCCCAGGAGAATGAAGACGATTTGAATCTCGACAGACATAGTGAATCATGTTTAATAGAAACTCATTCTTCAGTGTAAGCTTGATGACCTCTGACCCCCACGGTTGCGAGTGGGGGGCGTGGCCTAGGTATAGGCGGTGAACCCTAGGGGTGCTGGCGGGGGTGTGCCCTAGACGTGGGTCCTCAGGGGAGGGGGCGTGTCCTAGGAGTAGGCGTGCGTCCTCAGATGCACCTTGAGGTGGTAGGACTGCCTGAAGCCCCGTCCACACTCGGGGCACAGGTAGGGCTTCTCTCCGGTGTGCGTGCGCTGGTGCCTCTTCAGCCGGTTGGCGCTCATGAAGCTCTTGTCGCAGTCGGGGCACGCGTACGGCCGCGCCCCCGTGTGGTAGCGCACGTGGATGGTCAGGTAGCAGGACTGCGTGAAGCGCTTGCCGCAGAAGGGGCACTGGAAGGGCTTGTGGCCCGTGTGGAAGCGCTCGTGTTTCAGCAACTCGGCGTGCGAGTAGAAGCCCTTGCCGCAGTCGCAGCAGAGGAAGGGGCGCTCGCCCGAGTGCGTCAGCTCGTGGCGCGTCAGCGTGGCCTTGTACACGAAGCTCTTGTCGCACTGCGAGCAGCGGAACACGCCGTCCCGCGTGTGGCAGCGCTCGTGCTTCTTCATGTTGCGCTCGCGCTTGAAGCTCTTGCCGCAGAAGGAGCAGGCGAAGGGCTTGTCGTCGCAGTGCGTCTTGGCGTGGCTCGTCAGCCCGCCGCGGTACAGGAAGCGCTTGGGGCAGTGGGCGCAGGCGTGCGGCCGCTCCTCGCGGTGCACGCGCTGGTGGGCCGTGAGCGCCGCGCGGTACGGGAACGACTTGCCGCAGTCGCAGGTGTGGAGCGCCTCCTGCTGCTCCCCGGGAGGCGGGGCCACGCCGGAGGGCCCCGTCGGCTGCGGATCGGAGGAAAAACAAAACAAAATGAAAGTTACAACACTGGAGGTCCACTCCGAAGAAGTACATTTGAAGGCAGAAAGGTGAACGTTATCATGGACGTGGGAGCTGCTTCACAGTCCAACCTACAGAGTGCGCTGTGGTGTAATGTTGCACGTCCTGGCACTTAAAATAGTACTTAGCATTGTGTAGCATCTTATCCTAGCTATCTTTGTTGTGTACGGGGAATGGGGTAACCTAGCTATTGTTAGTGCTTAGCACTTGGTTCTATGAACATCCTTACTGTACCGACAGCGATGTATTGTTGTTTCTTTTGCTTCTGACAACGATAAAAGCGTCTGCTAAAGGCCCTGACGAACCCCTAAGATGGCGGCGGCGGCCTGAGGTCCTACCGTCTCCTCGCCGTGCGTCCTGGCATGCCGGAGCAGCGCCGACTTGGCGCTGAAGGAGCGCCCGCAGCGGGAGCAGAGGAAGGCCCCGCCCCCGGCGTCTGGGCGCCCCCCCCCGGGGTCCCGCAGCTCGGCGGGGGAGGCGGGCGGCCCGGGTCCGTGCGTGCGGCGGTGGCGCTCCAGCGACTGCTTGAAGGAGAAGCGGCGGCCGCACAACGGGCAGAGGAAGGGCTGCTCGCCCGTGTGGACGCGCCGGTGCGACGCCAGCAGCGAGCGGAAGCGGAAGCTCTTGGCGCAGTCGGGGCAGCCGAAGCGGCCGTCCCGCAGGTCGGCGGCGTCGTCCGCGTCGTCCTGACAACCGGCAACGCCGGGAAGAGGAGGAGCCTGGAGGCCTGGGTCTGCGGCTGGGCCGCCGAGGACCTGAGAGGAGCCGCCCTCCGCGCCGACTGACAACGGTAAGATATGGAACGTTACGGTTTGACTCTGAAGCTTTTTCAAACAGCGGACCCACAAGCGGACCCCCCCCTCCGGGTTCCGACCCTCCTGAGGTTCCTAACTGTGACTCACCTTCACCCTCGGCCGCCGCGGAACCCGGGAGGCCCTCAGCGGAACCGTACGAGTGCTCCGAGCTGCGGGGACGACAGGGAAGACACTGGGGTTACCACGGATACAGGCCCCAACGTCACGACCCCCCCCCGAAACCCCCGACCGGACTGAGCCTCACCTGAAGAAGGGCGCAGCTGCCCCGCCCTGCTTCCGCTTCTTAGGCTCCGCCCCCAGGCTGGCCCCGCCCCTCCCCAGGCTGGCCCCGCCCCTCCCCAGGCTCCTCTGCAGGTTGATGACCTGGACCTTCATGGTGGGCTTCCTCTTGCGGCCGCTGCTCCGCACCGCCACCAGGGACACCACCCGCTCCACCAGCGCCGGAGCCAGGGCCTCCACCCGCCCGGCCCCCGACCCCACCCATTCACCGCCGTCGTCGTCGTCGTCTCCGTCCGCCCCCGCCTCCTGCTTCACCTGGGGGGGCGGCGGCTCCCCGCCGGAACTCTCAGGGTCCGCCGGTGCCGGCTCACAGCTCAACTTCCTGTCGCGGAGCGAGCTCGCGTCCCGGTCGCCGCTACCAGGCGCCGTCTGGGGTGTGGCCGCCTGTGGCTCGCTTTGGGGCGTGGCCGTCTGGGGCGTGGCCGTCTGGGGCGTGGCCGTCTGGGGCGTGGCCGTCTCGTGCTCGCTTTGGGGCGTGGCCGTCCCGGGGGCCGTCTCGTGCGTGTGCCTGTGGCGGTCCAGCGACTGGCGGAAGGAGAAGCAGCGGCCGCAGGCGGGGCAGCAGTGGGGGCGCTCCCGGGTGTGCACCACCCGGTGGGCGGTGAGCGACGAGGCGAAGCGGAACCGCTTCGGGCAGTCGGGGCAGACGTGGGGGCGGGCCGGGGACGCCGCCTCCTCTTCCTGTTCCCGTTTCATCTCGTCGGGGAAGGCGGGGTCTTCCTCCGTCGGTGCCCCCCCCTCCTCCTCCGTCTCCGTGACGACCTCTGTCTCCGTGACGACCTCCGTCTCCGTGACGACCTCCTCCACGCACTCTTCCGGCGGGTGGCCAGTGGTGCCGAGCTCCACCTCGGCGTAGTCCGTCACCATGACGACCTCGGCCGCTCCGTCGGCGAATGGGCCGTGGTCCCCGAGGCACTGCGGTGAAGCTGATTGGCTGTGGGGCCTGGCTGGGGGCGGGCCGGCCAGGGAGGACAGGATGCAGTTGCCCATAGAGGAGGGAGGAACTGGGGAACCAATCACAGTGTCAGAGGATCCATCCACAGACAAACCCCGATTACACGAAGCTTTGACTCGTGAGGAACCTTCCTTCATTCATTCAGTGTGTTGCTTTCTCGTGGTTCTGCTGGGTTCTCACCGTGCTCCTCCAGGTGACCCAGCTGTCGGTGGTGCTGCAGTAAACCTCTCAGGTGGGTGGAGGAGACGGAGCAGTCGTCCAGGAGGGAGCTGCTGCTGCTGCCCAGCCACGACACCGTCTGCAGAGGGGAAACGCCAGAGACACTTCCCTTAGTTCTCCTAGTCTCTGCACAGCCTGACCCCTTAGGCCTGCGCTGCCCCCAGAAACGCCAGTATCGCGAGGCAGGTAGCCATCGATGCACCGGTAGCCATTATCTCCCATTTCCCTGTCAGACGTCCTCTGGAAGGAAGTGATGTCGTCAGTCACTCGCCTGTCCGAGGTCAGGGACCGGGAGCAGCTGAGCCAGTCGGTAGAGGAGCTCCTCAAACAGGGTGAGGAGGTCCTGGTCGTAGTCCGGACCGTACGCCACTGGGAACACCTCCTGGAGGAGGAGCACAGGTCAGACAACAGCACCTCCTGGAGGAGAGACACAGAGGAGGGGGAGGTAGATGTAGAGGAGATCTCACCGTGAAAAAGTGCTGTTTAACCTCCGGGTCTTTGAGCATCGTGTGGACCAGCTCCACAAAGTTAGCCTCCACAGGCCCCTCCTCCTCCTCCTCCTCCTCTTCCTGTTCCTACAACAACAATCAGGTCATCAAATGAGTTCCACCTGATTATCAATTCAGATCTTAAAACGCAAACCCCAGGAGGTATATATGCACAGTGTGTTAAACAGATCAAAGGCTGAACCACAGGCTAAACTAAGAAGGCGTGTGTGATGGTGGAGGAGATGGTTGTCAGTGTAGAGAGTTTGTATGGCACTCCAGAGATACACATTCCCCTAAATATGTCTTGTGTGTGTTTGTTTTGAACGATGAGGCGTTGTGCGTCTGATGATAAATACCATGTTGTTGTGCGCTTGTACCGCAGTCGTATTGAATGAAATCCTCCGACTCGTTCCCTCCCGTGCAGAGGGCCAGGTGAGCTCACCTGTCTAGCTCTGGGGGGGTGCGGCCTAGCAACCGTGTCCAGGAGTGCCCTAATCTGCTCTGGGTCCACAGGTTGGTCAGCCCGACACAGCTCCAGGATATACTGGGGGCGGGGGGGGGGAGAAGACATCAGAATAGGAGCCACCCAGTATAGGGAGTATTTGGTATCTCAACCATAGAATGAAAAAGCAAACCCTAAAACCCAACCCACAGGAAACTCTGACCATATAACGAGACCCTTGCCCTAAAACCAAACCCTAACCCTAAAACCAAACCCTAATCCCAAAACCAGACCCTTTAACCAAACCCTAAAGCCAAACCCTAAAACCAAACCCTGGCCCTAAAACCAAACCCTTTAACCAAAGCCCAACCCTTTAACCAAACCCTTTAACCAAACCCAAACCAACCCTTTAATCAAACCCTAAAGCCAAACCCTGGCCCTAAAACCAAACCCTTTAACCAGACCCTTTAACCTAACCAAACCCTAATGCCAAACCCTAACCCAAAAACCAAACCCTGGCCCTAAAAACAAACCCTGGCCCTAAAAACAAACCCTAATACTAAAATCAAACCCCATTTCTAAGAACAAACCCGAAAACCAAAACCTAAAACAAGATTCCTTGTCTATGAATAATTGTCCATGAAAAAGGTGTACTCCCCCAAAACAAAACAATACGCTATTATTTTCAAACCCCCTATGCATGGGGAGCCCAGGATAGAGAGGCAGCTCACCTTGGCCCGCAGGCCGCTGCCGAGCGGGGTCCAGTGGGGGTCCAGCAGCAGCTCGGGGACCGCCTCCAGCAGAAGGCCCACGAAGCGGGCCACCGCCCAGTAGTGCTGCACCTCCAGCCGGTGGAGCACCCGCCACATCACCGCCACGCTCAGCTGCAGGGGGGACACCAGCAGGCGCAGCGAGGGCAGGGGGAGGGCCTCTGGAGCAGGGAGACATAATATTAAATTAAATAAATGCTATACTTAAAAATAACCCTGACACACAAATGTATTACGTGTGCGCACAAGTTGGTGTGTGCATACCTGTGTGTGTGTGTGTGTGTGTGTGTGTGTGTGTGTGTGTGTGTGTGTGTGTGTGTGTGTGTGTGTGTGTGTGTGTGTGTGTGTGTGGACAAGTAATCAAAAATAAGCTTACATAAAGTCTTTGGTGTTTATTGTTAAATAGAGGATGAAGACTTAGATCTTCTAACAATAAAAGAAACCATAAAACCTAAAGGTGTGAAGATCTCACCCACCTGTTCCCAGATCAGGTCCCATGCCGGGGCTCAGGGGGTCGCGGGTTCGATGCCCTCGGAGCAGGTTAGCTACAAGCTAACTGGTGGCATGAGCAAACAGACCAAACTAACGCCGCTCGTTAACATTCTTCAATCTCCCGGTTAACATTCGTCCGTTTATATCTCAACACACACGTCACTAGTCAAGGGTTTATAAATCCTGAAGTTGATATTATCTGTGGCTACAGAAACACACCGGACTCATACACGTCACTTCCTGTGAACTTCCTCTTCTTCAGCCGGAGGACCGATATATTCCCTCCATGCGTTCAGATCACACCAGCGCCCCCTGCGGATCCTACTGGGATTACACGCCGGATCACAATGGGATTACAAGTGGATGACCAACGTCTTCAAGAGTTTTCACAGAAAGTACGGTGGAAAAATTGTGTGTGTGTGTGTGTGTGTGTGTGTGTGTGTGTGTGTGTGTGTGTGTGTGTGTGTGTGTGTGTGTGTGTGTGTGTGTGTGTGTGTGTGTGTGTGTGTGTGTGTGTGTGTGTGTGTGTGTGTGTGTGTGTGTGTGTGTGTGTGTGTGTGTCTTCCAATATCATCCCACTGCAGACGCAAATGGGCGTTCTCGTGTGTTGGGGGTTCCCGTTTACGCAGACTGGAACGCCCCATTCTTATTCTTCGTCGCCTTTCTCGCTGAACTGTATTAAAATGTCAAAGTGTACTACTCCGAAACCATGTAAATAGTGTTGTAAATAAACTTCCAAAGCTTTTCAAATCTTATTTGGAAAATAACTTCACATGGTGTGTACTTTTTACAATTTATTCGTTACCAGCATTCGTAGTGTTGATCAGCAGTGAAATAGTCCGCTATAAGACGTTGACGTCGCTTATGTCGCATTTCCACTGCAGGGTGAGGAACGGATCGGTTCGCAAAGGTGCGGTACGGGTTGCGTTTCCACCGACAAAAGTGGGCGTGACCCGGACTTAGCTGTAGGCCTACCCGTTTTGGCCTCGTTTTCAGTACTCCTCCATTGGGGTACTGAAAACGAGACGAGACGCCTGAAAGGGTCCCGGAGTAATTCTAGCTACACCCCCCCTCCGTTGATTGGTCGACAGAATCATCACTTCCGGGCGACGTGGTGATAAAAACCAACTAACAGTAGCCTCGAGGTATTATTCTTTACAATTAACGTGTCGCGTAAAACGCTTGCTTGGGCGAACAAGGAGGTGGAGACGGTCGTCTGCAGTCTTGGGGAGGAAGACGTTGTTTACGATGTTTACGTAGCTGCCGCGGCGATCGACATCCGGCCTATCTTAAAGGGTAATGTCGGCGGTGGAAACGCGACCTCGGAACTGAGCTGGGCTATACCGCCCCCTCCCTATCGCACCTTTGCGAACCAATCCGTTCCGCACCCTGTAGTGGAAACGCGGCATTAGCAACCGAAGACGCTGGGGTTGACAAGTTACCGGACTACTACCCATGCAAGTGAACGGAGCGTTCCACGGCATTGAGAAGACCCGTGTAATAAAGGCCTATAAAATGTCTGTTTATGGCATAGATTTCTCCTCAAATTGGGCCAATAAAGCAATGATAACAAAAACAAAAAAAACACAAACGCTCGATCAAAGGCCCGACCCGACAATCAAAACCCTCATTGTTTAATATGAATTGGCTAAACAAATGACCACTGTAGCATATTTAAACACAATTCAAATTGTGCAGAGAATTATTTCCATTGGTCATTCTCAATGGCGGTTGGCGATCAAACATGTTGATGGGGCACAGTAATAGACAGGGGGTCTGAGGTTCTCCCCCCCCCCCCCCCATAATTATTTTGGAATTTAATAGATTTGATTTCCTGTATTCCGGTGCATTTTGGGAATGGCCACTACCTATCCTACATCCTGACTTGCAGGGCCTGGACAAGCTTACACTGCATATACAGACCTACTTCATGGCCATTCCACCAGCCATTGCTATTTGACCCATTGTTGTCATTCTGATATTGAGACAAATCATGATCACTGTCCTATGGCGTCCATTTTTTGTGAGTCTCAATGTCTACTTCAAATGCAGTTAGAAATATGGGATAGTTGCTTCATTTAGTTGATATGCTACAGGCCGAAAGACTAAATTAATATGTAACTTACTTGCTCCTTTTAAGTATAACATTGCTTGGGGAGTCCAATTCCTCCACTGAAAAGGGTGAAAAGTGCTTACAACTCTCTGCTAGTTAGCGATCTATGACACTGTTGTTTTTTATTGGTCGTCATGAAAAAAAACATAAGGGGTAACACTGTTGTTTTTTCTTGGTTGTCATGAAAAAAACAAAAGGGGTAACACTGTTGATATTTATCAAATAAAACATAGGGGGTAACACTGTTGTTTTTCTTTGGTCGTCATGAAAAAAAACACAAGGGGTAACACTGTTGTTTTAATCAAATGAAACACAAGGGGTAACACTGTCGTTATCAAATGAAACATGAGGGGTGATACTGTCATTTTTCTTTGGTTGTCATGAAAAAAACCATAAGGGGTAACACTGTTGTTTTTTATCAGTTGTCATGAAAAAAACATAAGGGGTAACACTGTCGTTTTTTATTGGTCGTCATGAAAAAAAACATAAGGGGTAACCCTTTCGTTTTTATCAAATGAAACATAAAGGGTAACACTGTCATTTTTTATCTGTTGTCATGAAAAACCCATAAGGGGTAACACTGTCGAAATGTATCAAATAAAACATAGGGGGTAACACTCGTTTTTACCAAATGAAACATGAAGGGTGAAACTGACGTTTTTCTTTGGTCGTCGTGAAAAAAAAGATAAGGGGTAACACTGTTGTTTTTCATCAGTCATCATGGGAAAATAACATAAGGGGTAACACTGTCGTTTTTATCAAATGAAACGAAAAGGGTAACACTGTCGTTTTTTATCTGTCGTCATGAAGAACCCATAAGGGGTAACACTGTTATTTATTGTAAATTGTAAATATATAACCTCAGACATGATCAAATTACAAATCTCAGTGGGAAGTGGAGAGAGCTGTGAGCTAACCCCATGGAGACCGGGGTTCAAGTCCGGTTGATGTCCTCTGTTGGAAGACTCTTATTTCTATTTCATGCGAATTCTGCAGTCAAGTATAACCATTGTGATGTCATGTTTTGGTGTCTTGATGGTGCATTGATAAGTTCGGAGGTTAACACTCTAAACAGCTCAGGTTCGGATCCCTGCAAAAACGTCGACAGGGGTACCACTGTTGTTATTTATTGGTCGTCATGAAAAAAAAATTGTCCTTGTCAAATAAATAATTTTTCATCAGTCATCATGGGAAAATAACATAAGGGGTATCACTGTCGTTTTTATCAAATGAAACGTAAAGGGTAACACTGTCGTTTTTTATCTGTCGTCATGAAGAACCCATAAGGGGTAACACTGTCGAAATGTATCGAATAAAACATAGGGGGTAACACTGTCGTTTTTACCAAATGAAACATGAGGGGTGACAGTGTTGTTTTTCTTTGGTCGTCATGAAAAATAACATAAGGGGTAACACTGACGTTTTTTATTGGTCGTCATGAAAAAAAACATAGGGGGTAACACTGTTGTTTTTTATTGGTCGTCATGAAAAAAAACATAAAGGGTAACACTGTTGCCTTTGTCAAATAAAATATAAGGGGTAACAGTGTCGTTTTTTATTGGTCGCCATGAAAAAAAACAAAAGGGAAATAATATAAATACACACATACATTTTAATGTCATGTATATCCTCTTTATTGATGATTGATTATTGTGTATTTTCATCGCCTCAGTGATGCAGTGGTGTGCACTCTGCCTAACCCACTGGAGACTGCGGCTCAATTTCTGAGGAAAACACAATATCTTTAATTTTAAACGTAATGCTATCATGTCTATTGAACTGCCATATATAATCTCAGACATAATTAAATGTAAAATTGGGAAGTGGAGAGAGCTGTGAGCTAACCCCCTGGAGACCGGGGTTGATGTCCTCGGTTGGAAGTTTCTTATTTCTATTTCATGCAAATTAAAAGTCAAGTATAACCATTGCGATGACATTATTCGGTGTCTTGATGGTGCATTGATAAGTTCGGAGGTTGACACTCTAAACAGCTCAGGTTCGGATCCCAGCAATAACGTCGACAGGGGTACCACAGTCGGTCTTTATTGGTCAACATGGAAAAAACATGAAGGGTAACTCTGTCTTTTTTTATCGGCCGTCATGAAATGAACATAAGGGGTAACACTGTCGATATTTATCAAATAAAACATAGGGGGTAACACTGTTGTTTTTCTTTGGTCGTCATGAAAAAAAACACAAGAGGTAACACTGTCGTTTTTATCAAATGAAACATGTTGGGTAACACTGTCGATATTTATCAAATAAAACATAGGGGGTAACACTGTCCTTTTTTATCGGTCGTCATGAAAAAAACATAAGGGGTAACACTGTCGATATTTATCCATTAAAACTAGAGCTGTCAAGCGATTAAAATATTTAATCGTGATTAATCGCATTAATGTCATAGTTAACTCTAATTAATCGCGATTAATCGCAAATTATTTTTCTATGCTAAATATCCCTTGATTTTTTTGTCCCATAATTCTTCTCATTTTAATTCTCTTATCAACATGGTGAAGTGCATCGCCTTGCCTTGTGCAAATGATTTTTTATTGATAACAACATTGGCATATACACTGATCAAAACAGGACGATACAAAAAAAGAGCCTATAGTGCAATTAAACGACTGCTTTGAACCAATGTCATTTGAACATAGCAGTCAGGCTACTGCTTCTTTGTTTTGAGCCAAAAAAAAAATATATATATTTTTTTTTTTTATAAAATAATTGCGTTAATCGCGCGATAAAAAATTTAACGCTGTTAAATTTGGTTTACGTTAACGCCGTTAATAACGCGTTTAACTGACAGCTCTAATTAAAACATAGGGGGTAACATTGTCGTTTTTATCGAATGAAACATGAGGGGTGACACTGTTGTTTTTTATTGGTCGTCATGAAAAAAACCATACGGGGTAACACTGTTGTTTTTTTATTGGTCGTCATGAAAAAATAAATAAGGGGTAACACTGTTGTTTTTTATTGGTCGTCATGAAAGAAAACATAAGGGGTAACACTGTTGTTTTTTTATAAAGTGCTGTTACTGCACTTAGACTACAGTTATGCCCATTCATGGGAAGTTAAATGTTTTGTATGCATTTTCTATTACTGAAGTAATCATCAGAGAGGCCTATGCTTTTGATCTGATGCTGTATGTGTACACCAAACCCTGATGGCAATGTTTTCATTTATTTTCTAAAGGAAAATAAAAGAAAGAAAATTCAACAGTTTCGCCTCCGTCTCCCTGATGCTTGACCATCGTTACACAAGTCACATAAGAAATGAAATCGTTTTACTTAGCTTTGACTCTTGCAACAGGATAAATCGTGGCTCTTTCTCCAAGAGTAGTTGCTGAGCTCTCATTTACCGAGAAGGGTTAGCCGCTCTAAGTTACCCGTGTAGAACGTTGTGACAAATTAGTTCCATGAAATCAGTAAAATCACAGTTATTTTATTTGGTCATCACGGGGGGGGGCACAGGGGGGGGCAGGGACATGTCTAAAGGGGCACTGGCCCCTGTAGGCCCCGTGTAGAATCGCCATTGATGGCCCGTGTTGTAGCAATGTTCACTACCATGATAAAAGCACTCTGCAAATTCGTAGGCTGTGTTGGTACTCGGGGCATATCCGTCTATAGGAAGAATGGTTCATATTGAACCTCACCATGATTGAGAGCATGGTGAATCTCCACAATCCAAACCAAAACTCCAGGCAGGTTGTCAGCCCGACATCTAGCCCAGAGTGCCCTCCATTTAAATAAATAAATTAGAATCAGTTAAGTTCAATCAATCAATTGCTTAATAAGGTTACAAAATGGTGATTTAGCTTATGGCGTCCTTATGAATTCCCTTGTTGGTTCCCCACATGTGTAAGATAATGTAATAATTGCAAAGCAAACTATTTCCGTTCCCTCTTTCTTCATTTGTCACGTGAAAAAAAGAAAAAAACGTTCCCCATTTTGTTATACTTTGCATCATCGGCAGTACGTTTTTTTCTTTTTTTAATATCAAAATTGGTCTGGAATGAATAGAACCGGCTCCAGAAACAGGTCTGATCTGATCAGGGGTCAGTCTTTAGAGCCCTGGGCCGTTTGGTTGTTTAGATGGGAGAATGTCGTTTGGTTTGCGGCTGGGAGGTCAAACGTGCTTATCTGGAAGACACACGCACGCACGCACTCACACGCACTTCGATGTATCCCATGTGTTATAGTATTTTTCATGCACTGTTACGATCGTACTGCAGTTTGCATGTTTTACAGAAAGTTTATTAATACTTTTCTTATGACCTTGGGTTTCTACATGCTAAGGCTAACGTGACTAGCCGTAAACTCCGCTAGCCACGTCCATGCTTTTAAAGTACTGTTTGATCTATCATGCATGGATTGAACGGTTTAGTTAGACATGCATTGAAAGTAATATTACTCTCTTTCTACCATGTGTGTATGTTGAACCTCAGTATAACTTCAGTATATGTTTGAGACGACAGCGAATGTTAAGCGAGTACTCCCGAACGTTAATTAGCTATTGTTCCATGTCCAGACATTCTGTCTGGCGTGCCTCGCTGGCTAGCAGGCGCTGAGAGTGTATAATGAGATATTGACGTGGTATATGTTGCCTATGTAAAGCAATGCATTCTTTATATTTTGCTTGTGCAGATGCTGTATGTGTGGACCAAATCCTTATGGCAATGTTTTGATTTATTTTCTAAAGGTAGGTGGCTCCATAATGTAAATAGGTTTTAATAAAGTGCCTTAAATGCACTTAGACTACAGTTATGCCCATTCATGGGAAGTTAAATGTTTTGTATGCATTTTCTATTACTGAAGTAATCATTAGAGAGGCCTATGCTTTTGATCTGATGCTGTATGTGTACACCAAATCCTGATGGCAATGTTTTGATTTATTTTCTAAAGGAAAGTAAAAGAGAGAAAATTCAACAGTTTCGCCTCCGTCTCCCTGATACTTGACCATCGTTGCACAAGTCACATAAGAAATGAAATCGTTTTACTTAGCTTCGACTCACAACAGGAGAAATCGTGGCTCTTTCTCCAAGAGTAGTTGCTGAGCTCTCATTTACCGAGAAGCAGCAGCACAGTGTTTGGGTTAGCCGCTCTAAGTTACCCGTGTAGAACGTAAGTTAGTTCTGTGAAATCAGTAAAATCATAGTTATTTTATTTGGTCATCACGGGGGGCCACAGGGGGGGCCAGGGACATGTCTAAAGGGGCACTGGCCCCTGTAGGCCCCCGTCTAGAATCGCCATAAATGGCCCGTGTTGTAGCAATGTTCACTAGCATGATAAAAGCACCCTGCAAACTCGTAGGCTGTGTTTGTACTCGGGACATATCCGTCTATAGGAAGAATGGTCCATATTGAACCTCATCATGATTGAGAGCATGGTGAATCTCCACAATCCAAACCAAAACTCCAGGCAGGTTGTCAGCCCGACATCTAGCCCAGAGTGCCCTCCATTTAAATAAATAAATTAGAATCAGTTAAGTTACTATCTATTGCTTAATAAGGTTACAAAATGGTGATTTAGCTTATGGCGCACTTATGAAATCCCTTGTTGGTTCCCCACATGTGTAAGATAATGTAATAATTGCAAAGCAAACAATTTTCGTTTCCTCTTTCTTTATTTGTCACGTGAAGTCGATCCCCATTTGTTATACTTTTCCATCATCGCCAGTAAGTTTTTTTCTTTTTTTAATAACAAAATTAGTTTATACATATATATATATATATATATATATATATATATATATATATATATATATATATATATATATATATATATATCATATATATATTTCTGCACACATCATATATATAATTATATAGATTAAATAAATATAAAGAGAAAAGTCGACTCTCTCTAGCTTTAAATTAAATCCTGTTATTTGTTAGTTTTAATCCGACTGTAAATTACTTTGAAAGGATGAACCTCAGTTTTGTGATTTAGACCTCACTTGGCCTCACTCCCAGAGGTTCACGGTGCAATGTTTTTTTTCACCACTGGGATGCTGACGGCGTTTCCCGCCTACATTTCTTCCTTTGGCGGCCCTCAGTCATATTTTGGGTTCCTAAATTGGCCCTCAGCTTTCAAAACTTTGAGAACCCCTGCTGTAGACAGATGATGCACTTAGATCACCACGTTTTGTCTCGGTTTGGTTCAATGCCACATTAAAGTATGCCGCATGGAGCAAGCCTTTTTCGTGATCATGTGAAAGTAATGTGTTATTGGGGCTGTTTCACCAACAGGCGAGATTCATCCACCTAACGGAACGAAACGGACCATTGTTACATTCTACTAGGCTGCTGCATACCTCATACAGATAATCCACATTCACCCAGGTGAAGTCATCATGTGGTCTGGAATGAATAGAACCGGCTCCAGAAACAGGTCTGATTCGGTTGTTTGGTCGTTTAGGGAGAATGTCGTTTGGTTTGCGGCTGCGAGGTCAAACGCGCTTATCTGGAAGACACACACACAAACACGCACTCACACGCACACGCACTCGCACACACACACACACACACGCACACACACAAACACAAACACTCTCTTACACACACACACAGCCACAGAAAATGTTGATACATGAGCATTTTAAATGAAATGCTTAAATTCTTACAGCCTTCCATAATCGAAAGCATAACAGATTGGGCAACGCCCAATCTGGCAGCACAGGGGAGTTAAGTTGCTGCATTCCAACAGCTTCCGGATGCATGTTGTCCAACGGCTCTTTATCAGTGACACCGTGTTTACGGAGGAGGCGGAGTCTGGATAAGGCCTCCTGTAACAACCTCCCTCTGCACACACAGACACACTCCTGAATCACTGGTGACTTCAAGACACCGAACCCGAACCAGCTGGCAACTTCTACCCGCTGACTCCTTAACGAGCTCCACTGGTAGCTTCTGCAGTCTCCATTGGTAAGTGTTCAGAGAGAACTACTTAATGACAGATTGGCATTGTGTTATGGTTATAGTTATGTTATGTTCAGTGTTCAGGGCTTTGAAGCCAGGAGCTTCAGGCTGGGACCCCCATAACCTATAGACCAGGGGTCACCAACACAGTGCCCGCGGGCACCATGGCAACCGCAAGGACCACGTGAGGCGCCCGCAGGCCTGTTCTAAAAATAGCACTGCTCATTCTTGAACAACTCTTTCCCACCTTTTTTAAGTCATTGTTGATAATTATTGTGAGAAATCATTAACATGACTTAATTAATTAACATGATGATTAATGATACTCACCTATGTGAAGACATTGTCTTCACATAGGTGAGTATCATTAATCATTAATAGTAATATAAAACTAGCAAATTTGTTATTTCAGAAGAGTGTATAGAACTGGGCGCCCTTCGTATGACTCAGTGCCCATGAAGTAGCTCTCAGGTTCAAAAAGGTTGGTGACCCCTGACCTAGACTAGGCTGGGACCCCCGTAACCTCTAGACTATCCTGCAGTGCTTGCGGCCCGTTGAGGTGAGCTTCTGGTTTGTGGATCTGTGTCCTCAGGTCCAGGATGAAGATCTGTGCTCTGCTGCTGCTGTCTGTCGTGGGCCTGTCAGTGCAATGGAAGGTAAAGACAAGGTTTAGAATACGTCTAGACACTTATTATAGCGTATTTGGGGGGTTTTAGGGCTGGGACGCAATGTAGGGAGGAGGTAGAGGGAGTCTTCAGAACTATATGTAATGATTCTACTCACTAATGTACACTTTTAAACATTTAACCGACTTAACCGAGAAAATAACATAACCGCTTATGTATTCGTGTGTTGATTTGGATTGACACCTGTCCACCACTTTTGTCAAAACATCACTATTGATGCGTTGTTTAAAGGCTCAAGTTTGGTAAAGTATTTAAAGTGTTGAATCAAAGGTGTGATTAAGCCAACAGGTCGATGAAGAGAGTGTGAGAGGATTGTAAACGCCTTTATTAAATTTATCAATGTGTTTTAAATGGTGAACTTTGGTTTGTTTTCTACAGGTCAAGACCAAAGGTGATAGCTACGACACCCTGGTTACCCTGCACACATCATTCTTAACCAGATTAATAATCAATATCCACCATCACCGTCCAGCGTGCTGATATCGTGTGTGTGTGTGTGTGTGTGTGTGTGTGTGTGTGTGTGTGTGTGTGTGTGTGTGTGTGTGTGTGTGTGTGTGTGTGTGTGTGTGTGTGTGTGTGTGTGTGTGACCTCAGGGACTGACTGTTCTCAGATCAGGAGAACTTCCCCGACTGCTGCCAGCGGCGTGTATTGGATCCAGCCCCCAGGAGTGAGGAAGCCTTTCCGGGTGAGAAGCAAACCCATGAAGTCATCATTAATGGTCACAGATACCTGCAAAATATCCCTCGGAAACCACATTCAACAAACCAACACCTCCCAGAGGGTCCCAACCAATCAGCTACCAGGATCTGGAGGACACGTCAGCTGACTCCTCCCCCAGTCAGCTGTCTCCCTCCCTCTAGTCAGCTGACTCCTCCCCCAGTCAGCTGTCTCCCTCCCTCTAGTCAGCTGACTCCTCCCCCAGTCAGCTGTCTCCCTCCCTCTAGTCACCTGACTCCTCCCCCCAGTCAGCTGACTCCTCCCCCCAGTCAGCTGACTCCTCCCCTCCTGTGTAACTCCTCCCCTCCTCCAGGTGTACTGTGAGATGCTGGCGGACGGGGGCTGGACGGTGTTCCAGAGACGAACGGGCAGCACTCTGTCCTTCAGACGGAACTGGGCGGCGTACCGGAAGGGCTTCGGAAAACCAGGAAGTGAGTGGGAAGTGAGTGGGAGGGTGTGGGAGGGGCCTGCTGGATGTCTAGCAGCGTCCAGTGTGAGATCATTTGCGGGTCACAGTGTTACGTCACGATTGTGGGGTTAGACATTCCTGGGTGGAACCAAGGTGATAGGAGCCCAGGTGATAGGAGACGAGGTGATAGGAGACGAGGTGATAGGAAGCAAGGCGATAGGAACCCAGGTATGAGGAACCAAGGTGATAGGAGACGAGGTCATGGAAACCCAGGTGATAGGAACTCAGGTGATACAAACCCAGGTGATAGGAACCAAGGCGTTAGGAGACGAGGTGATAAGAGCCAAGGGGATAGGAGCCGAGGCCATAGGATCCCAGGTGATAGGAACCGAGGTGATACGAACCCAGGTTATAGGAACCATGGTGGTAGGAGCCAAGGTGATAGGAGCCCAGGCGTTAGGTGACGAGGTGATAGGAGCGGAGGTGATAGGAACCCAGGTGATAGGAAGCAAGGTGCTTGGAGGCGTGCTAGCGATGTGTGTTGCTGTGCTTAGAGGACCAGTGGCTGGGCCTGGAGAGGGTCTACTCCCTGACCAGGACCCCCGGGACCAGGTGGGCGCTGAGGGTGGACCTCTGGGACCACGAGGGAGGGACCGCCTACGCCCAGTACAGTGACTTCCGGCTGGCCGATGAGCAGCAGGCGTACAGGCTGACAGTCGGAAGTTTCCAAGGGAACGCAGGTATGGCTCCGCCCACATCAACACAATCCAACCAATATATGAGCCAGACACCCTGTGGCTCGAACCAATGGAGATCCTGTTGGCCGAGCAGGGTTACCCCCCCCCCCCCCCCCCCCCCCCCACACACACACACACACACACACATTGTTCTTAACAATTGATTGGGTTCTAAACCCAGATAGAGTTAGGTTCTATACCCGTGTTGGGTTTGGTTCCATACCCGTGTAGGGTTGGGTTCTATAACCATGTAGGGTTGGGTTCCATACCCGTTTAGGGTTGGGTTTTATACCCATATTGGGTTGAGTTCTATATCCGTGTTGGGTTGGGTTCTATAGCCGTGCAGGGTTGGGTTCTATAGCCGTGCAGGGTTGGGTTCTATACCCGTGTAGGGTTGGGTTCCGTACCCGTGTAGGGTTGGGTTCCATACCCGTTTAGGGTTGGGTTTTATACCCATATTGGGTTGAGTTCTATATCCGTGTTGGGTTGGGTTCTATAGCCGTGCAGGGTTGGGTTCTATACCCGTGTAGGGTTGGGTTCCATACCCGTGTAGGGTTTGGTTCTATACCCGTGTAGGGTTTGGTTCTATACCCGTGTAGGATCAGTTCCATATCCGTGTCTTGCTGGTAACCCTCTCTGTTGCCTTCCAAAGGGGATGCGATCAAAGGCTTGTATGCGGGCATCGACCAGAACGGTTCCGGGTTCAGCACCATGGACCGGGACAACGACGGCTGCAACCCCTGCATCTTCGGGGACATCGCGGAGAACCACTGCGCGAGGTCTAAGCAGGAGGGCTGGTGGTTCAGCCGATGTGGCTCCGCCTCCCTCAACGGGCAGTGGCACCCCAGGGGCCAAAACCTGGGCTGGAGCTCGGGGCTCCACTGGAAAACCTGGAAGGGCCCGGCGCCATACTCCGTCAGCGCCTCGCGCATGATGATCAAGTCCCTGTAGAGGAGTGGTACTCAAGTGGGGGTACACATGCCCTTATGGGTACTTCCGAGTACTGACGAGTTAAATAAGTTTAATTTAAAAGGGACTTTTTTTTTTTTTATCCAGAATTCTAATTTCAATTCTGAAAGCTGGATAGAAAATAAAAAAAATATGATAAGTCGTAAATGTTAAAAAAATAAAAAAATCCATGAAAAATAAAACCGCATCCAGAAACACCTAAATGTTGTAATGTGATTCACATCTACATGATCCTCCCCTGGCGTTGGGCTTCCTTCTGAGGTGAGAAACGAGCCATTAGCAGGCACTGTAGGACCCGTTTAGTTCCTGCATTGTGCTTGGACTCGCTGTCTCTATGATGGTTCCAGTCAATAAAACACTCAGCTTCACCAAAACCTTTATTCTACGTCAGGATCACACGTTTCATTTTATATTCCTCATTCCTTCACCATAATAATGATATTGCGAAGTTAAATAAAAAAAATTGCAAATCTTTCATCAAAATATAATAACATGTTGGACATGTTTATAAAGAACCAGATTACAAAAGCACATTTTTAAAATGTCACATTAATATAGCTTAAAAACCCTTTGGATATAATGTCAATCCAAAACTCAAAAACAAAGATTATTATGTCAACACATAATAATTAGACAAAAGCTAAAGAATAAAACATTGATTGCTGGAGCAGTGATTAGATATGCTGTAGGTGAGAGATTTGAGAGGCGTAACTTGAGTGCATAGGCCCGCCTTCCATGCTTTGTTTGAGGAATCCAAATTACCTGTCAATCAAAGGTGTGTGAAGGCAACGCTTCTCTTTGGTGGAAAAGGGAGTGATGTTTTTAAACTTTTTATCTATTTAAATCATTCAATTATCTTTTAAATCTTTTAAATCTTATTTTGCTACCTCTCGTTACAACTCTCAATTCTTAACTACAGCATCTTAACAAGTAGTAAAAGTTAAATCAGCGAACAACCTCAGGATTATTTAACCACGCTTCGAGTTCCGCAGAGTCCCTTGGTCGACTTCCTTTCTTGTGACGCAGAACTACCAGGCAGGGCGTGTAGTCAGCTATTAAAAGGATCAAATGATATGATATTTATTACCCTGACGATAAACGAGATTTCACACATTTTGACCAAATATTTATCTAATATATATGTCAAATATTCATTACTCATTTATATTACTCACCGTAGTGCAGGACTTTAATCATTCATATCTGGAAAGAAAACCAAAAATTATGAAACGAACTAACTTCATCTGAAAGTGGGCGTAAAAAAGGGGATGAAAGTGGAGGTTACGTGATCGGCAATGACGACAGAAGACCAGAAACAGAACTCACCCCAGGCGTGGTTTGTGGTCCTCCCCATATGGTTGACCCTGCAGGCATAGCGGGCCCCCTCCCTGGGAATGAAGGGCACCCTCTTTGTCAGATGGTACTGCCACTGCGACTCAAACATCAGGTCGCTCTGCACCGCCCCGGGGATCACGACCCCGTTCTCTAGAAGGTCCACTTCCACCTCCGGTGGCTGGAAATTGTTCAGGTAGCAGATCAGGCTGTTTCCCGTCCCGGGCTCCGCAGGCTCCCGGGTGTACACCTGGACCTTGGGGGGAGCTGGAAGGAAGACATTAGTTAGAGTTTATCCTTGCAATGCTATACTTTTTTAAATTATTAATATGCTTACATTCTTCCTTTTTTTGTCCATATTTAATGCTGGCTTCTAGATTTTATCCCTGCACTGCTGAACGTACTTATTTGCACTACCATCATGACACACATTCTCCAAGAGCACCATAGCATATCTTTTATCGTCTATATCATCCATGTGGATATTTTTATTTTATTTTATCATTGTTAATGTTGTATTGTGTATGCTGTGTGTGACGTGTTCAAGCTACTGTTACCTTGAACCTTGAGAGAATTCAGTTTATATTGGAAATGGGCGAAATGGTAAATAAGCCACACCTACAGGGTTTATTTCATGTAGGCCATATAGCGAAGATTAGACGGCCACGCCTACAATCACAAAACTAATATCGTTTTAATTTGCCCAGATAAACCTTTGGTGGCCATGTTTGTATTGTTTAACTTATCTACAACCAATAAAAACTAATACGGTGTTGTCCACTATGTGGAGAAGAAACCATTCACAATTGGTGTTAGCTTGAAACATGTCATCAAAATGAAGCATAGACTAAAATAATTTACATCATTATGCTGTTTTCTTTTGACTGTTTTACATTTTTTAACCCGTCCCCTTAGTCCTCATATCGTTATCACAGGCCAAACACATAAACAAAAACAATCGGCGAAATCCAGTTTTCACGTTCTTCTGTACTTACTAATCGCCATCGACATCAAAACGAGTCCGCAGAAGACCGAGACCATTAAAGGGTTCATCTTCACCCCAAAAACTCCCATCTTCACAAACTTTCAAACACGGAAACTGTGTGTGTTTTGACCGCCAGAGAGAATAACCTACGCATCTTACGTGAAACCGAAAGCACTTCTTCAAGCCACGCCTCTGATGTCGGAGATATCTATGGAATGGAGGCAAGGTTCCACTGGGGTTGATTTTAATCTTTAACTTAAAAAAACAACCATTATATTCCCTTTGGCGACAACAAAGACAACGCCTGCCATATATTTTTTAACTTACACATTTTAGATCAGTGATTACTGTATGGACATTAAAACCAATTGCTACAGTTAAACAACAATTATGATAATAAACATGATACCATGTCGCGTAAATGGACAGCATTTCTACCATAGATATATATTATTCATGACTATTTTTATAGTCATTATTATAATTGTGATTATTACACTTATTAAGGCCTATGATCGGTATTTCCCTTCCCCATGGCCGTCTGGTGATCCGTGATCCCCACCTCTAGGCCAGCCGGGGGCGCTGCTGCACAGACCAGTCGGGTTAGGACCAGAAGAAGAGCGGCACCGACGTATTCCTCAGTCGTCACCGCTTCCTCTACAGACGAAAACAAACAGAGAGCTGCCGTGTATTTGGTTCTAAACCGCAGAGATGAGCACCGAGAAATACCCGAGGTCCTCCATCGAGGATGACTTCAACTACGGCACCAACGTGGCAACGGCCAGCGTCCAGATCCGGATGGGTGAGAAACACGACGCCGATCACAGTAACGTCAGTGATGATGATGAGGGATGCTACTCATCTAACCACTTTTTATTCCCCTCCTCCTCCAGACTTCCTCCGTAAGGTGTACAGCATCCTCTCCCTCCAGATCATCCTGACCACGGCCACCGCCGCGCTCTTCATGTTCTGCGAACCCATCAAGCAGTTCGTCCACACCAGGTCAGCCCGGGGGTTCGAGGAGATCATCTGGGGCTCCTAGGAGATAATTTTGGTCCTGTTTTCACACCCAGACCTGGGAGTAGGTGTACCTTTCTGAACCAGCGTGTGTTATGAACTCTATTCTACGCAATCCCAGTGAAACCACTGCGGGCAGACTGCATTGGACGTAGATTGTCCCATATTTCCGGTTTTCCGGAAGTGACGCTGTCAATTATCATTTGTGTTGGGTCACGTGGGAGTTGCTTAAACATATAGAAATAGTAGGATGTCGTTCTGTGTTTTTCAGGATGCTTCATGCACATCAAGTACACTTTTTTAACCAAGAACAAGTCGTTTTTTTAAATGTGGATTTTTAATTTTTATATATATATATACGGTTATATATATATATAACAATTTATAAGTATATTTACATTTGAAAATGGGTCGGAAATCTTTGATGGTAATCCACACTCTTCGTGACTCATGAATGTAATGACCAAATGATAAAAACATTAAATAATAATAAATAACTGGTAATATAGCTAATGAAATGACCACGAAACAGCCGAGTAAAGACTTATAAAATAGTTATGTGTGCGTTAACATTCAAATCAGTTGTCAAGGCATTGTAATGTCTGGCATCCGCTGATTGACAGGGCTGTTGAGGTTCTCTCCCCAATGACAGGATCACCGTAGCTCTCTGAATGTTCCTCCTGTCTAACTGGTTTTCCTGCTCCTCCCAGTCCTGCGGTGGTGCTGGTCTCGGCGCTGGGCTCGCTGGTGCTGCTGGTTGCGCTGGCGGTGTACCGACACAGGCACCCCCTCAACCTCTACCTGCTGCTGGCCTTCGTAAGTGTCCCTCTGGCCTTCCCTCCACGTCCCTCCACGCCCCTCACTAAACGGGCTTGACGGCGTTTGATCCAAGTTGTATCTGTTCACATTGTGTATGCGTATTAGAAAGAATCATGAGTTAGATGGGAGTCAGCAAATGTAACAGTGTATACTGTACAGTGTAGTGTCAACAAATGTAAAACTGTAGTCTTTTTACACTAGTGCACACTGTAGAGTGTCACATCTAACTCATGATTCTTTATAATTCGCATAACTTTCTTCTCAACAAATGTAACACTGTGCAGTGTACAGTGTGTATGTACTGATGGGTGTTTGATTGTGCCAGCTGTCTGTATCCATTCAGATATCTGAATAGGAACATTCATAAGACAGTAAGTCATGGCGTTTGCTCCCTTTAAGGCACGGCCTATAGTCACAAGGAAGGGGAAAGTAAAGTCCAGTAGGTCAAAGTCCAACACTTTGGAACTGATCTGCAGGACATGTGATTCATGAATTTAAAATCACTTTGATTCTGAAGTAACTCCTATTCTAAAGTAACCCTGATTCCAAAATGACTTAAGATTTAAGTGAAGAGATGCTGGTCAATGAAACTCTTGAGACGAATCAAAATCCGCTAAAGCCCCCTGCAGCAACATCGAAACGCAGTAATAATAGAAAGTCTTGATCAACCCCCTAGAGGGGACCATCGTCGCAGGTGAGGGTCTGTCGGACAGGTGGATTCCTATTTTGTCAACGTGAACTGTTTTTAAAGCCACCCGTGAACTCTTTTGTTATCATGTCTTGTAGACTCTGCTGGAGGCGGTCTCCGTGGCAACAGCTGGTACGCGTCCTCATCTGAATAAAGGCCCTGCCTAGTGTGTGTAGTACCTCTAACTGAACGGTGGGTGCCTACTGAATCCTGTCTCTGCCCCCCCCTGCAGTGAGCTTCTATGAGTATAAGATCGTGCTGCAGGCGTTCTTCCTCACCTGCACCGTGTTCACCTGTCTCACGGCCTACACCTTCCAGTCCAAGAGGGACTTCAGCAAGCTGGGGGCCGGGTGAGTGGCTCTGACCTACTGTCTGAGGGAACACCAGGAACATGACCGACTGTAGTACATGACCTACTGTGGAACATGACCTACAGTAGTACATTTACTACTGTAGTACATGGACTACTGTAGGTCATGTTCTACTGTCTGAGGGAACACCAGGAACATGACCGACTGTAGTACATGACCTACTGTGGAACATGACCTACAGTAGTACATTTACTACTGTAGTACATGGACTACTGTAGGTCATGTTCTACTGTCTGAGGGAACACCAGGAACATGACCGACTGTAGTACATGACCTACTGTGGAACATGACCTACAGTAGTACATTTACTACTGTAGTACATGGACTACTGTAGGTCATGTTCTACTGTCTGAGGGAACACCAGGAACATGACCGACTGTAGTACATGACCTACTGTGGAACATGACCTACAGTAGTACATTTACTACTGTAGTACATGGACTACTGTAGGTCATGTTCTACTGTCTGAGGGAACACCAGGAACATGACCGACTGTAGTACATGACCTACTCTAGAACATGACCTACAGTAGTACATGTACTACTGTAGTACATGTACTACTGTAGGTCATGTTCTACTGTCTGAGGGAACACCAGGAACATGAGTACTGTAGTACATGACCTACTGTGGAACATGACCTACAGTAGTACATTTACTACTGTAGTACATGGACTACTGTAGGTCATGTTCTACTGTCTGAGGGAACACCAGGAACATGACCGACTGTAGTACATGACCTACTCTAGAACATGACCTACAGTAGTACATGTACTACTGTAGTACATGTACTACTGTAGGTCATGTTCTACTGTCTGAGGGAACACCAGGAACATGATCGACTGTAGTACATGACCTACTGTAGAACATGACCTACAGTAGTACATGTACTACAGTAGTACATGTACTACTGTCTGAAGGAACACCTTTACACCATGAATCGTACTATTGTAGTAAATGTACTTCATGTACTACAGTAGTACTTGTACATGTACTGCTGTACTTCATGTACTACAGTATAGTACTGCTGTACTTCATGACCTACTCTACTACATGTACTAAAGTATTACTGTTGTACATGACCTACTCTACTACAGTAGTACATGCACTTTACTACTGTAAGATACTAGTGTACTACATGTATTTTATGGGCTGTACTACTGTAAGCTAATACTGTACCACATGAACTGAACTACAATGTTTGTACATTATTGTTTGTACAAACATTGTTTGTTATTGTTAGTTGTAACTAGAAAAGCAGAGAAAATACCTAATGAGCCTCACAAATAGTTGTATTTTTAAGAATGCTGCCTCCCAGCATTCATAAAATTTCATTATGTATCTCTGTCTGAGTGAATGAGTGAACATTCTGTGCATCGCTGCCCCCTGCAGGCTGTTTGCTGCACTGCTGATTCTGATCGTGGGCGGGGTTATGCGGGTGAGTGACAGGGTGTTTTGTCCCCTCAGTCCTTTGGAGTAGAGCCAGACATGTGACGATACTTAATATTCAAGGATTTAAGACCTTATCTTAATATTTAAGGCATTATCCTCGTGTTTGATGCTACAAAGTTTCTGACAATGGGGATTATGGGGTTCTCTCCTCCCAGATGTTCTTCAACAACGAGACGACAGAGCTGCTCTTCGCCTGCGCCGGAGCGCTGGTCTTCTGCGGGTTCATCATCTACGACACACACCTTCTGATGCACCAGCTGTCCCCTGAGGAGCACATCCTGGCCTCCATCAACCTGTACCTGGACATCATCAACCTCTTCATCCACCTGCTGCGCATCCTGGACTCCATGAAGAAGAACTGAGGGGCGTCGCCCGGCCGCCATCTTGCTACTGGAGCGCCCTCCCATTGGTCAATTCTAGAATAAATACTCGCGTTGCTTTGCTGCGCGGGGCGTCTTTCTTATAATTATTCGTAAATTTTTGGCACAAAAGTAACCAGGTGGCTGCTTGGAACGTCAGTTAGGTTAGCTAACCCTAACCTACCCGAGCCGTAGGGCGGGTCACCGCTGGTGAATGTTCAACGCTACCAGGTTACCCGCTGTCATGGTTCTGAGTGGACTGGTATTGTGTTGTAGCTGGTGTTTCTTTGTTGTGTTTTTGGTCGTTAAGGGAAGTTGCTGCATGGTGAGCAGATTATGAAGGTTAAACTGGTTTTATGTTAGGAGTCATTTATTTATATATCTTTCTGCACACTTTTAATTGCTTTGACCTTTGTATGATATAACAAGCTGTAATTGCCCACGGACAACAACTTGTTGACGGACTTGATGTAAATGTATTCATTCCATTCCTGAATGTAAAATATACTTATTAACAAACGACACGGTTATCAGCATTATGAAAACTTGTATCGCCTTTCAATGATTTCCACTATGTCGTTAATCATCAGATGTATTAACTTTATGTGCAATTCTATAGAGTATAGTTCAGAAAAATAATTTATGTGAAATCTGTCGGATAAAATGAACGCTGGCAACAGAATTATAATAAATGATTTGAAATGACTTCAGGATACTGGGCTGAATTACTGGTCATTTTCTGCGGAGGAGCTACTGGTGCTCATAGTAACACTTGACATCACCGGTCCAGGATCCCTGGAGTGGTACTGGAGCAGGTCCAGGGTCTCTCGAGGTCCAGGATCCCTGGAGTGGTTCTGGAGCAGGTCCAGGGTCTCTCTAGGTCTCGAGGTCCAGGGTCTCTAAAGGGGTCTGTAGGAGGTCCAGGTGGTCTAGAGGTCTCGAGGTCCAGGGTCTCTAAAGGGGTCTGTAGGAGGTCCAGGTGGTCTAGAGGTCTCGAGGTCCAGGGTCTCTAAAGGGGTCTGTAGGAGGTCCAGGGGGTCTAGAGGTCTCGAGCTCCAGGGTCTCTAAAGGGGTCTGTAGGAGGTCCAGGTGGTCTAGAGGTCTCGAGGTCCAGGTTCTCTGAAGGGGTTTGTAGGAGGTCCATGATCTCTAAAGGGGTCTGAAGGAGGTCCAGGGTCTCTCGAGGTCTCGATGTCCAGGGTCTCTAAAGGGGTCTGTAGGAGGTCCAGGTCTCTAGGGGGGGGGGGGGTATGGAGGACATCAGGCCTTAATGATGTCGTAGCAAACGTTGCTCACCCCCTGCTGCGAGTCCTCCTCCTAGAACAGAAGATCTGTGGTCAGTCCACCAGGGGGAACATTCCTCTGACCCGCCGATCACTATGAAAGGTTCACATCTTAAGGACGTCAGCCCTTATGACGGACGGGACCAGAGGACACTTGTTGCAATACAAGAACCAATCAGAGCTCGACAGCGTCAGTCATCGAATGTATACTTAAAGCTGCACTATCGCACTTCTGTACTGCAACTATTTACTCCGTTAACTGAACTAGGTAGTTTCTCAAGAATTATATGTTATATTCTGGTCCTCTTTGGCAGCGTGGCAAAATCTCAGACTGAAAATGATACAGCTGTAACCGTGGCTACTCAGGCCACTAGAGGGCGCTAACAGGGAAACTGAAACAGTGCAGTATAAAACCCCTTGAGGGAGTTCCAGACTTACGGCGGCACTGGGAGGCAACAGCTCTGCGGGGGGCGACGTGTCGAAGATGGGGTTGATGATGTTGGAGTGGCGGGGCGTAGGGGCGGAGTCTTCCTCTTGCTCACCTTCATCCTGTCGCATGGAAAAGGGCTCGGTCAAACCATCAACAAAAACACTCACTTAATAATAATATATTAGACTTATGAAACGCTTTTCTAAATACTCAGACGCTTTACAGAGGGAACACAACATAAAATCATTTAATAAGAACATATGGGGAGGCAGGGGTGAAAAGAGAAAGAGGTTATTTTGTGACAGCAGTCTTAAGAAGGTGTTTTTTGAGGTGCATGTTTGGATCACACGTTGGAGGAAGGAGGAGGAAGGGGGGCCCGACCTTGAAGTAGCTGAACTTGAAGGGTGTGGCTCTGTGCGCGTGGAAGCGGTATCCCACCACGAGGACCGCCGCCACCAGCGCCAGCAGCAGCACGAGTCCCACCCCCATCCCGGCCTTGTGTCCCACATGGAGCTGAGGGGCAGACAGGGAATGAGACTCCAACACAAACCCTTTGGTGGGCGATACCGTGAGCGTTTACCTCCAGGGAGGTTTTCTAAGTGTTGCAGAGCCATCCACTTCTTTGTAGCTGTTACAAAGTTGCCTTTAATTGTTCTGATGATTCTAAGCCGAGTGGCTATGATAAGACAGGTGGGGGGGCTCACCGGTTTGTGGGGCGCTGGGGGGGCCTTCAGGGGCCCCGCGATCACGTGGATGACCCCGTTAGACGCCACGATGTCAGAGTCGATGATGAAGCGTTCGTTGACGTAGCAGGAGGACTGACAGCATTCACGAAGAAGTTATAGTTATGATTCATAACAGTATGTACTTAAAATGCAATGACGTAATGGAGAGGATTTATAACAGCAAACCATGATATTAAAAATTACAGCACCTTAATTACAGTGTCACTGTGACAAGGTGACACTGTAATGCAGTGCATTAGCCAACCACAAGGGGGGCACTGTCATGCAGTGTGTTAGCCAACAAAAATGTGACACTGTAATTCAGTGTATTGGCCAACAAGGGGACACTGTAATGCAGTGTGTTGGCCAACAAGGGGACACTGTAATGCAGTGTGTTAGCCAGCCACAAGGTGACACTGTAATGCAGTGTGTTAGCCAACAAGGTGACACTGTAATGCAGTGTGTTAGCCAACAAGGGGACACTGTAATGCAGTGTGTTAGCCAACAACAAGAGACACTGTAATGCAGTGTGTTAGCCAACAATAGGACACTGTAATGCAGTGTGTTGGCCAACAAGGGGACACTGTAATGCAGTGTGTTGGCCAGCTTAATAACAGGAGGGAGGAGGAGGGGAGGTGGTACCAGTGTGTCGGGGTTCATGAAGTCCACCAGCCCCTGGATGGTCAGGCTGCCCTGGCGGGTTCTCAGCCGGCTGCCGTTCTTCATCTGGCTGAGGGCCAGCGCCTCGCCCTCCGACAGGTGGTGCTCCATGTCCCTCTCCGTCAGCGTCTACCGGACGGTTCAACACCATTGTCAACAACCACTCAGGAGGTAGAGTGCATTGACTGGTAACCGGAAGGTGGCAAGGTGTGTGTGTGTGTGTGCGCGCGCGCGTGCATGTGCGCGCGCGCGTGTGTGTGTGTGTGTGTGTGTGTGTGTGTGCGTGCGTGCGTGCGTGCGTGGCGTGCGTGCGTGCGTGGCGTGCGCGTGTGATACTGTTCCGTCGACTTGCCTGGTTCTCCAGCAGGCCCGAGTTGTCCGGTACAAACAGAGTATTCTTGGTGCTCAGGTCACTCAGCCGCGACACAAACTCCTTCCCGGACCGGGAGCTCCGGGAGTAGTTCAGGATTTGCTGAGGAAAGGAAAAGGAGGAGTTTAGCAGCCAGGCAGGGGCACGGCCGGAGTTCAACCGCAAACCCCTGATCCCACTGTGGAACAAGGCGTGTTTTTGTCTGGCACTTAATGTGGATACATATTGTTCGTTGTTTGTCCTGGCATAACGTGGTGTAGCATCTTATCCTAGCTATCTTTGTTGTACAGGGGGAATGGGTTAACCTAGCGATTGCAAGGGCTTGGCACTTGTGAACATCTTTACACTTCTATGAACATAGAAGTGTATATATGGCTGTACCGACAGCCATATATTGTTGTGTCTCTTTCTTCTGACAAATGTACTTGTTGTAAGTCGCTTTGGATAAAGGCGTCTGATAGATGCCCTGAATGTAAATATTAATGTAATGTAAATGTTCACATACGGTATAGAAGTTGGAGAAGTCCGGTGTGGACTGTAGGACCTGGAGGAGGTTCCCTGAGCAGGAGTAACCGTCGCCCACGTACCCGGGTTTACACGCACACGACACCTCTGGGGCAGAGACACAACGCACAATTAAACACGCACACAACGCCTCTGGGGCAGAGACACAACGCACAATTAAACACGCACACGACACCTCTGGGGCAGAGACACAACGCACAATTAAACACGCACAGGACACCTCTTGAGACGAGAGCAAAACGATCACAAATCACAGAGATGATTTCTGCCATAATATATATATCCCATCTTTAAACAACCCTGAATGTGAGAGAGGACATCGGAGCAGAGCTGTTCCTCTGTTCGGTTCTGTTCGGACCCCTACCTTTGACTCGGTAGCAGAAGGTGTCCCAGGTCTCACTCAGGTTCTTGCGGGTGCCGTAGTCCACGATGCCCACGTGACCGAAGCCACAGTTGGGGTTGGAGAAGGTGGTGGGGTACGCCACCCGGGCCTCCGTCAGCCAGCCCGCAGAGCACAGGTTGAGGCCCGCCTGAACCCATGAGCAGAGGGTTACAGGTTGAAGCCCGCCTTGACCCATGAGCAGAGGGTTAAAGGTTGAAGCCTGCCTTGACCCATGAGCAGAGGGTTAAAGGTTGAAGCCCGCCCATGTCCAACATTTAGCACTTAACACACTTAACCCTTAACTCTGGCACATTTTATGCTTTACACTTAACACACCTAACGCTGACCTTTCACACTTGACCCTTAACCCTTGACCCTGTGCCCCCCACCTGCTGGGCGTAGGACAGCTGTTTGTAGGAGGCGAGGCCGGCCCCCTCCCCCCCGCAGGCCGCCGCCGCGCCGGCGTAGGTCAGCTTGTAGGGGCCCTTATCGGAGCGCAGGTGGAACACCCCCACCGTGGCGTCTGGAAGCACACACACACGGGCACACACACGCACACACACACACACACACACACGAACACAGGCACCCACATACACACATGCACACACACACACACACACACACACAAATACACACACACACAAGCAACACACACACACACACACATGGGTTGAAGGGGAGTATTTGCAGCGGGTTCGGTGTGTTGTGATGACCTCATCAATGACCTCATCGTACCCTCAAAGTGGAGGTCCGTGCACTCCCCGTCCAGGTGGCACGCGCCGTTGTCTTGGAGACAGCGGTTGATTGGCAGCTCCTTGACCTCACACTTGACCCCGTCACCAATGTAGTTGTTCTTACAGGCGCACTTCTTCTTGCCCTGGGGGTCACAACAATCCATCTTCAGAAAGCCCTCCTCTGGTCTCTAGACATCTCTCCCATCTTACCCACAACACCTAGGGTTGAGGGTCACCCCAGCCCCAACCCTGACCCTAACCCCTAACCCTTATGACCCCTGACCCTTACCCCTGACCCCTCCTACTGGGCCGGTCATGGCTCAGGTGGCGTGCTCGGAGCTAACCCTGACCCCTCGCCCTGACCCTAACCCTGACCCCTAACCCTTGACCCCTGACCTTAACCCTAACCCCAACCCCTGACCCCTCGTACCGGGCCGGTCATGGTGCAGGTGGCGTGCTCGTGGCTAACCCTAATCCCTGACCTCTAACCCTGACCCCAACCCCTGACCCTTGACCCCTCGTACCGGGCCGGTCATGGTGCAGGTGGCGTGCTCGTGGCTAACCCTAATCCCTGACCTCTAACCCTGACCCCAACCCCTGACCCTTGACCCCTCGTACCGGGCCGGTCATGGTGCAGGTGGCGTGCTCGTGGCAGCCCCCGTTGTCCGTCAGGGAGCAGGGGTCGACGGGCTGGCAGTAGAAGCCGTCCCCGCTGTGCCCCGCTGGGCAGACACACCCCACCTTCACCCCCGTCTGCCGGCAGCGCGCCCCCGCAGCGCAGCCGCCGTTCCCCGCAGCACACAGGTCCACCACTGGGGGGGAAGAGGGGAGTCAACCACACGGGAGAGACACAGGTCCACCACTGGGGGGGGGGAGAGGGGAGTCAACCACACGGGAGAGACACAGGTCCACCACTGGGGGGGGAGAGGGGAGTCAATCACACGGGAGAGACACAGGTCCACCACTGGGGGGGGAGAGGGGAGTCAATCACACGGGAGAGACACAGGTCCACCACTAGCGGGGGGAGGAAGGGGAGAGAGAGGAGTAAACAACACAGGAAAGACACACATCCACCGCTAGGGAGGGAGGGGCACTGGTCCACCACTAGGGCGGGGAGAGGGGGGAGAGGGGGGGGAGAGAGTATCAGACCGAGGAGTGAACAACATTGGAGGGGCGGGGAACGTCCCGGGATACACCTGGTTACAGTGTTATAACACCAGGCGGAGGAGGAGGAGGAGGAGGAGGAGGAGGAGGAGGAGGAGGAGGAGGAGGAGGAGGAGGAGTCCCAACGGCGGGGGGGGTCTTACGTGTGCATGTGGATCCGTTTCCCTGGTAGAAGGGCGCGCACATGCAGGTGTTGTTGTCCTGGCAGACCCCCTGTGGGGAGCAGGGCGGGGCGCAGACCGGGGCCGCGGCTGGCAGGACGGCAGGGAGAGGGGGTTACAATGGTCTGATCTTACTGGGACCAGTAGCCAAAGAACCGTGTTCCTATTGGTCGGATCAGCAGCTAGTGTGTGCGTGTGTGCGTGTGTGTGTGTGTGTGTGTGTGTGTGTGTGTGTGTGTGTGTGTGTGTGTGTGTGTGTGTGTGTGGGGATTTCTGTGCGAGCTTGTGTACGTGTGCGTGTGTACGTGTACATGCATGTGCGTGAGTGTATGTGCCTGTGTGTGTCTGTGTGTGTGTGTGTGTGTGTGTGTGTGTGTGTGTGTGTGTGTGTGTGTGTGTGTGTGTGTGTGTGTGTGTGTGTGTGTGTGTGTGTGTGTGTGTGTGCGTCAGACCTTGCTGCACCTCGCAGTGGGCCCCGGTCCAGCCCTCCTCACAGAAACACGCGCCGCTGCCCCGCCGCCCGTCCAGACACACCCCCCGCTGAGAGCAGTTACAGGCTGAGGGACCCAGGGAGAGACACATGAGCCACGGCCCAGGGTGGAGGGGTTACCGCGGTGACCACCTATTGACCCCTGACCTACTCTCCGAGCTCCCGGTCTGGGAAGGAGTCGCGGCACCGAGGCGTCTCTCTCTCTCTCTCTCTCTCTCTCTCTCTCTCTCTCTCTCTCTCTCTCTCTCTCTCTCTCTCTCTCTCTCTCTCTCTCTCTCTCTCTCTCTCTCTCTCTCTCTCTCTCTCTCTCTCTCTCTCTCTCTCTCTCTCTCTACTTCCTGGCACTTAATGTACGCCCTTATTGAATGTTGTACGTCCTGGCACTTACAAACAGTCTTTAGTATCATGCAGCATATTATCCTAGCTATATTTGTTGTTTACGGGGAATGGGTTAACCCTAGAGCGTTGTAAGTGCTCGGAACTTGGTTCTACGAACATCCTTTCTGCACCGACAGCGATAGAGTGTTGTTTCACTTCCGCTTTGGATAAAAGCGTCCCTTTGAGTCCAGTCACGGCCCCCTGAGGGTCAGAGGCCCCTGAGGGTCAGAGGCCCCTGAGGGTCAGAGGCCCCTGAGGGTCAGAGGCCGTGACTGGACTCCTGGCGGCGTTCCCACGGGACACCGTACCCTGGCAGGCCGGCCCGAAGCGCCCGTCGTCGCACAGCTCGCACGCCGTGCCCCCGAACCCGTCGTGGCAGCTGCAGGTGCCGTTGCCGAGGTGACCGGCGTCACAGTCGCCGTGGTTACTGCAGACGGACCCTGCTCCCCCCGGGCAAGCTGGACGGACACACGGACGTTTACACACAGACGTGCACCCACACACACACACACACACACACAGAATATATAAATACAATTGTTTTGTATATTGTGTATAAATATTATATACATATATATAATATAATCTACATACAGACGGACGGGTGTGAATGTTAAACAAGATGACATCATATCCTCCTACCCTGGCAGTCCCGCCCATAGTAGCCCGCGCAGCATTTGGGCTGCCATTGGTTGAAGATGCAGGTGGGCTGGCAGCCAGAGTTTTTCTGGTAGGACAGCATGGGCAGGTCGCACGGCTGGTGGCCCTACAAACAGACAAGCACTCATCTCATCTCAAGAGTGAGGCGCACCAATCTCACAAGAGTGAGGCTCTCTCTAATCTCACGAGAAGAGTGAGGCGCAATAATCTCATTTGAAGAGTGAGGCACAGTAATCTCATGAGGAGAGTGAGGCACACTTATCTCACGACAAGTCTGAGGTGCACTAATCTCACGAGAAGAGTTAGGTGCACAAATCTCACGAGAAGAGTGAGGCACACCTATCTCATGACAAGAGTGAGGTGCACTAATCTTACGAGAAGAGTGAGCCGCACTTATCTCGCAAGAAAAGTGAGACAGATGCATCTCATGAGCAGAGTAAGGCACACCAATCTCATGATAACAGTGAGGCACACTAATCTCATTTGAAGAGTGAGGCACAGTCATCTCATGAGAAGAGTGAGAAGCATTCATCTGATCTGAAAGAGTTCCTGATTAAGTCCACCAGGTTGGCTCAGTTCATGCACCCAAAGGCGAAACCCATCTGCCCTCAACATGGCTGACATTACAGCGGTTGTATTGAGTCCATCGGCCACAAGCGCCGGTGCCTCCAGACCCGGACTCTGAGTCGGAGCGGAGGGCTGAACCCCTCCATGAGGAACCGACCGCGTGGAAGAACGGAACAGAACCACCCACCTTCTTTTTGGATCCGCTCGGACACTCGGACGAGGCACGCAGGCAAACGGAACAGCTCATCTGCGGCGGCGAGAGAAGGGAACAGCGATCATTTCACCATCACGCACTCAGAGGGCCACCAGGGGAGTCCGGACCACCCACCTCGACCTCGAAGCTGGTCCGCTCGTCGCAGCGGCCCCCCAGGCTGGGCGGCGTGAGCAGGCAGTCGATGCCGTGCGCCACCCCGTCCTTGAAGGCCATGTTCCTCTGGACCACGCGACACTTCCCCTCGTTGATGAAGAGCGCCCCCTGCGGGGGACACACGAGGCAGCGTTCGGTGACCAAGACGACGGACGACACTACCGATCCGCGGGGCCCTCGTCAGCTCTGAGGAGGATGATGAGGGTGGTGTTTGTGTGTCTACGTACGATGGCGTCCAGTCCGCCGCGGCTGAAGCGGAGATGCGATCCCTGCAGGCTACGGGCCGACTCCATGAGACCCAGATCTAGAGAGAACACCTGCAGTAGGACAGGACAGAGCATCTCCCTGAACAACACGCTGGTATGATCGACCACTACACCAGGACATACAGCAAGGTCCTTCAAGGTACCAGGTCAAACAGTCAGGTCCTTGAAGGGTCCAGGTTATACAGTCAGGTCCTGGAAGGAGACATAACCACTACACCGGATCATACAGTATGGTCCTGGAAGTAGACACAACCACTGCACCGGATCATACAGTAAGGTCCTGGAAGGAGACACAACCACTATACCAGGTCCTACAGTAAGGTCCTGGAAGGCCCCACTACACCAGGTTCTACAATAAGGTCCTGGAAGGCCCCACTACACCAGGCCATACAATAAGGCCCAGGAAGGCCCCACTACCCCAGGGGGTCTGAGAGAGGCCTACCTGTCTGGAGGGCACCACGTGGTACCGGATATACTCCAGCAGCTGTTCTCTGTTGTGCGGGTCGTACAGGAAGTCCCTTTGCTGCTGGGACAGGGAGGACCACGCCCGGTCGGAGGGCAGGAAGACTGTGACGGGGGGGACGTCGCCCAGGCCGTCCATCACGCCCGTCTCCTAGTAGGGACAAAGAGCAGATTCAGAACCAGTCCATCACTTAAGAACGATTCAGAACCCGTCCATCACTCAAGAACCGATTCAGAACCCGTCCGTCACTTAAGAACGATTAAAAAACCCCGGTCACTTAAGAACAGATTAAGAACCCGTCCATCACTTAAGAACCGATCAGAGGCCGTCCTCCCCTTAACAGGTTCAGAACCCGACCTTCACTTAAAGGATTCAGAACCCGTCCATCACTTAAGAACCGATCATAGAACCCGTCCATCACTTAAGAACCCATCCATCACATTATTATCAAAGTGAACCAGTGGGACTAGGATCCGTTTGAAACCGCATGAGGAACCAGAACGCTGGACCTCACCTCCATCAGCTTGTAGAAGCTCGTGTATCCGTTACGCGCCGCCACATCCGTCAGGTTCAGCTGCTCAGGAGAGAAGAGAGTCAGACCAACAGACCTCCAGACAGACAGACAGACAGACCAACAGACCAACAGACCTCCAGACAAACAGACAGAGTGTTCCTGTTGTACTTACGGGTGAGGCCGTGTGGCTCCCTCTCTCCACGCTGGGTGAGACCAGGAAGGAGTCGATCTCGTGGATGATGCCGTTGACACAGGCCGTGCCGCTGAGGGTCACGTTAGCTTCGTTGATCAGGATGTTTCCCTGAAGACGTGAAGGTGGGAGAGAGACGTCAGAGGATGTCTCCTCAAGCAAAGAAACATAACTACCACTTACACAGGGACTACATGTGATCTCATTTACTTCTCACTACTTAAAGTGGTAACCTCAAAGACCTCTCTGTCGTTCTCTGTGGCCACACCTTTGGCCATAAGGGGTTCTTGTTCCCACAGATCCCAACGGTGTCGCCATCGTCAACCAGTTCCTAACATTCCTAATACCGCAAACACAAGATGATGACGCCAAGCTAGGTTAGGCTCAGTCCCCATGTCTCTGATTGTTTGTTAGCATGGTAGTCGCTCTGTCTCAGAGGTACAGATGTCTTATGCTTGGAAGCAATGATGAAGGAACCTCAGAACCTCCTCCACCAGACAACAGAAGAAGTGGATCTGATGTGTAGATAGACAGCCAGGTGGTGGGAAACCTCCCCTGAGGCCCCCTGGTGGTCAGAACCTGAACAGGTGTTACCTGAGACCAGGTGGTCAGAACCTGAGCCCGGTTTAACCTCAGCAGGTGTTACCTGAGACCAGGTGATCAGTACCCCAGATCATCTGGAGGTCAGAACCTGAGCAGGTGTTACCTGAGACCCCCCGGTGGTCAGAACCTCCCCTGACAGCGAGGTGAGGTTCCTGGGCACGGCGAGGTCGCTTGCGGTGAGCAGGTGGCCCATGACTATGTGGCTCTGGAGGATGTAGCCCAACCTGTCACGCACCCCTCCGCCCCACAGAGCTTTCATCTGGCAGGAGAGAAACTTGGTAAGGTGATCCTTTCGGACACAGAAGTACACATCCGGGAGGATACTGACGTGCGGGAGGAGGTGGTTATTATGTGCTTACTGCTTTGAATCCAGCGGCGGACGTCAGTCCGTTGGGGGCGAAGATGGTGAAGGGGCCGCGGCCGTTCAGTCGGAACTGGGGCAAGTACCTCTGGGGATCACGAAGCAGTCTTCCTCAGGTAAGGCTCCTCAGGTATCAAAGGTGTGTGTTATAATAGAGGTGTGTGTTATAGAGATATGTGTTTTCATAGAGGTGTGTGTGTTATCATAGGTGTGTGTGTGATCAAAAGTGTGTGTTATAGAGGGGTGTGTTATCATAGAGGTGTGTGTTATAGAGTCACTTACCATCATGTTTATGAGGAACGAAAGGGAGCCCTCTCTGAGCAGCTCCTGTGGATAGCAGAACATCACAGGTCAGCCAACGCATTCAAAACACTTTGGGCCCTATCTTGCATCCGGCGCAATGGACTTTCTCATTGGCGCATGTGTCGTTGCTAGTTTGCAAATGGCGCAGAGTGTTCTTTTCCCTCCTGCGCCACGCGTCGGTGAATTAGGGAATGATCAGACTCGTCAGATTCAAATGCGCTCATGGCTCTTAAAGGGGATGGGAGCTGGCACTCTCATTGGTTTATTGCACGTTACGCCCAAACCACACCTACGCGTAATTAGGCTACTTCAGACCAACCCTTTATAGATCTGCGCCGGGCGCAAGAGTCATTTTTGCGCCGGTAAAATAGCAAAATCGCCATAGAACCGCCCACAAAGCTACTTGCGTTTGGTGCTTCTCACTTGTGTTTCAGACCGTTAAAATAGGGCCCCTGGTCTCTGGAGCTTCATGTCACGCCGGCCACTACTGCCACCTAGTGGGGGCCAGTCTATTCATCCATTCATCTCCCGTGTTCTACACACCTGTCGGCAATCCTCCATAAACACCCAGCATATCAACCCCGGTTCTCCAGACAATCGTCGCTAGATTGTTGTTTCACACAAGATGTTGCCGAACCCTCGCCTGTCTGACAACTCGCCATCCTTCAAGCCCCAAGTCCCGCCTTTTACATATCTGTTGATTCTCATTAGAGAGCCTTTAATTTGCTCTCTGTGTCAGCCTCACTCTGCGTCGAGCATTTGGGTCCACTCGCTCTACTTCCCCGTAACTCTTCCGGGGCCGCCGTCCTCCACGCTCACCTCTCTGAGGGTTCCTTTGCAGTAGGCTCCGTCTCCCATCCAGCCAGGGCGACAGGTGCAGGTTCGAACGCCGGGAGCGGTGGTGTTACACTTGGCCCTGGAATGGCACTGTCCGTTTCCCTGCAACGTCGGAGCAACGGCCGTCATCGGTCTGGGTCGTGTCCAGACCCCTACGGTCTGCAGTTCAACGTTTGTTTGCATTTGTACACCTACCTTGCGACACAGGTCAATCATCTCGCAAACCTGTCCATCTCCCGAGTAACCCTGCTGACACACGCACACCGTCTGTGGAGAGAGGAACCATCGGAACAATCGCCTGTCAAACAACGTCCGTCTCTTCACGAGAACCTTTACCAAAAATGTTCTTTGATCGTATGGAAAAACAATAAGACATGAAAAAACTGTAATGCTTTGCAGGCCCATATGCTGTGAGTGGCACTAAGGGGTGGGAGGGGGGGCAGGAAGGGGAACCGCCTTGTTGGGTCCAGAGTGAATACAGTGGGCAGGGAGGGGACGTTAAGGGGGTGTTAAGGGTCCTACCTTGTCGGGTCCAGAGTGAATACAGTCTGGTTTAAGGGGGCGTTAAGGGGGTATTAAGGGGCCAACCTTATGGGGTCAAGAGTGAATAGAGTCTGGTTAAGGGGGTGTTGAGTGGGCCCACCTTGTTGGGTCCAGAGTGAATGCAGTCTGGTTTAAGAGGGTGTTATGGGGGTGTTAAAGGAGTGTTAAGGGGGCCCACCTTGTTGGGTCCAGAGTGAATACAGTCTGGTTTAAGGGGGCGTAAAGGGGCCTACCTTATTGGGTCCAGAGTGAATACAGTCTGGTTTAAGGGGGCGTAAAGGGGCCTACCTTGTTGGGTCCAGAGTGAATGCAGTCTGGTTTAAGGGGGCGTAAAGGGGCCTACCTTGTTGGGTCCAGAGTGAATACAGTCTGGTTTTAGGGGGCGTAAAGGGGCCTACCTTATTGGGTCCAGAGTGAATACAGTCTGGTTTAAGGGGCCGTAAAGGGGCCTACCTTGTTGGGTCCAGAGTGAATGCAGTCTGGTTTAAGGGGGCGTAAAGGGGCCTACCTTGTTGGGTCCAGAGTGAATACAGTCTGCGTTCGTGTGGCAGTGGACGGTTCCTTGGGCACACGCGTCGATCTCTGACACAAACACAAAAGGGAGGCTTAGGGTTAGCCTCCATACATACACATATATGTGTATGTTAAGTCTAGAACATACACATATACAGTATGTGTATGATATAGAATGATCAATACTATCTTTTAATGGTCATCTTCTAATCATCTTATTTCAAATATATTGTTGTTATATAAATGCAAAAAATCCCAAAAATCTAAATGGGTTATGAATTCAATTTTTTTCCACAATGCAGAAAACAATTTGTATTGAAAATAAAGGAAAAGACCTCCATTTGTTTATTTTTTGTCTTCATATATACTTACTTATCTTTGCACCATTCCGCAAACATTACATTGATGGTGCTTGTCGCGTAATCTTGTGTTCTGTCATACCTCAGAAACTATTAAAGCTTTGCGCTTCGATCTGGATGCTTACCCACGCAGACAAGACCGTCCCCCTGGTACCCGGGCAGACACAGGCAGTCCCTCCGGCCTGGCTGGGTCCGCTTGCACAGCGCATGGGGGCTGCAGTGACCGTTGGCCCCGCTGCAGGGGTCTATCGCTGCAGACAGGACCCGGGGCGACACGAGGACTCATCAAGACCACAACCCAGCAGGACCAAGCTCACGTTCTAACGCTGTCCTACAGGGGCCAAGTCTGAACTTAAAGGTTGTATCAGCGATTCTGATTGAAACATAAAGTATCACATTCATCTGCTTTTTCCTCACGATCCGCTAGCTGCCCGTCCCATAAGCAGGCTGTCAAAAAAACGCGTCTCTCTAGGCAGCCTAGGCTCCGAGATCGCACACAAAAAACAAATGGTACTACCAACACCTCAAAATCAAAATAAACAGTGTTCCAACCAATCACAGACAAGGGGTGGGTGTTGTGGTGTTTCGCGCTCGTGCACGGCTATGCCTGGGCTATGCGACCCTTCGATCGCGTATGTGTTGCGCGTTCATGGTCATGCACGTTCATGAAAATGCGCGTCCATGATCATTTTTGTAAACACGGGAGGGAGGGGCTAGATGGCTCTGTTTGTTTGGAATCTCGCAACGGAAGTCAGGGCAACCAGAATCGCTGATACAACCTTTAAACGTGCTGTAGGCGAGCATTCTAAGGCCGCGTTCACATCTAGCGTTTTTTGTAATAGGCGAAAGCTGAGCCGGCCGTTTTTTCAACAAAAAGAAAAGCTTGCAGCGTTTTTTGCCCTAAAAGCGCCGAGAGCGTTTTTTCTATCGCCCATAGCAACGAACCCACTCTAGACCCGACGTTACTCGCCTACTATGCATCCAGGCTAGGGCCCTTTGGACATGTCGTAGATCTCTTTTTATAATGTAAAAAAAGCACTTGTTTTACATTATATTCCATAGGAATATAATGTAAAACAAGCGCTGGCAGATTTAAAAAAACGCTAGATGTGAACGCGGCCTAAGGCTGTACAGGGACACCTTTAATAACACTAGTATATATAATCGCTCTTTAATGTTACCTACTACACTTTCAATAATACTAGTCTATATAATAGGTTTAAGGGGGCGTTAAGGGGGTATTAAGGAGCCTACCTTATGGGGTCAAGAGTGAAGTAAGTACCTCTAATAATACTAGTATATAAAATAGCTCTTTAACGTACAGCTCCATGAATACTAGTATATACAATAGCTCTTTTATTGTACAGCTCCTTTAATACTAGTATATACAATAGCTCTTTTCATGTACAGCTCCTTTAATACTAGTATATGCAATAGCTCTTTTAATAATACAAGCATATATAATAGTTCTTTAATGTACAGCTCCTTTAATACTAGTATATATGATAGCTCTTTAACCCTACCACCATTAATACATTCCATCTTTTAAAAAAATCCTTACCTCTGCAGTCAGTACCGTTGCCCTCAAACCCAGCAGCACAGACACACTGCATCTGGGACATCTTGGTGATACAACTTAAAAAACAAGGAGCCTCATGTTAAGGTTTTTCGACCAATCTGAAGACTCTTAACATCCATTGGAGAGACATCACCTACTTTGCACTGGTATGGCACTTGGCCGCTCCACACAGCTCGTCAGCGCCGGAGTCCACCTCTGGGGACAAAAGATGAAGGTCACCTTCACTACCAGAGGCTAACCGAGCAATCACATACTTTCACTGGTCTGACGGCTGCTAACAGAGGCTAACACTGAGAGCTAACCGATCAATCACATACTTTCACTTGTCTTTCGGCAGAGGCTAACCCCAACTAGCTAACCGAATGTGATCATACTTTCGTCACAGTGGATTCCCTTCCACCCGACCTCGCACACGCAGGTCCCGTCCCCCAGGGGCCCGTCCATGCATCGGCCGCTCTGACACAAGCAGTCTGGAGGTGGAGACAGAATACAGGGAGCCTTGAACGCAGAGGAAGGGAAACAGCATCAGAAGACCCCAGATACGATTCAGCAGCTAGCCGCCTGGATAAAAGTTATGCAGCGATTTCTTTCCTTTCCTGTCCAATAACTTTCCTTCTCGCCATCTACATTTGTTCCTTTAATTTACTTACGTACATGTTTACTCAAAGCTGCAAGTACCGTTTCTACTGAAGCTATTCACGGCATTAAAAACATTGTTTTCTCTATAGAACGGTTGATTGTGGTCCACGTTACGCTAAAGTATCCGTAGTTCTAAGTCAAGCCACTAGAGGCTGCCAAAGGGAAACGTACACACTGCAGCTTTAAGTGTTTCACTGTAGTATTACTGGTTCTCTGCATTTCCGCTTTGTTTGCGGTTCAGTGACGGTGGTACCTTGGTCACAGTGAACCCCGTACTTCCCTGCGACACAGGATTCACACGCGGTTCCGTTGAAGAACTGAAGGCAGGTGCAGCGCCCGGTTCCTTTGGTCCCGTCATCGCACGCCCCCTGACCCGCGCAGACTTGGCCGTCGTACCCGGGACACGGCTCACAGTACCGCCCAAAGAACCCGGCGCAGCAGCGCGGCACCTGTGGGCAGCCGGGCGGCCATGTTGTCACTCTGTTCATGCTGAGCCACATGCTAATAGATAGGATGTGGCTCACCATGTCTCTCTGTTCATGGTGAGCCACATGCTAAAAGAGAGCATGTCTATCTGTCCCCTCGGCCAGAGTGGGGAACCGGAACAGGTGTAGGCATTTACATTTATATTTACATGCTTTCATCCAGAGCGCCCTTCAATAAGTACATTTGTCAGAAGAAAGAGAAACAACAATCTATCGCAGTCGGTACAGGATGTTTATAGAACCAAGGGCCCAGCACTAACAATCGATAGGCTAAACACTTCCCTGTATACAACAAAGATAGCTAGGATAAGACGCTACACAATGCTAAGTACTATTTTTAAATGCCAGGACGGACAACATACAATAAATGAGTACATTAAGTGGCAGGATGTATACCATACAATAAGTGTGTAAGAGGGGTTGGGGGGGGTAAGGGGGGAGGCTATGCAAAATCCAGGGGAACTCTAAACATTCAAGGGTCGACATCTGTCTACCGATGCAGTGTTTCAAAAAACTTTCTGGAGAGCTTGACCTTCAAGCGGGTCCAACTTACAAAATCTTTCGATATTCTCCTTAATTCTTAATTATAATCGCCTGAATCTGTCAATGATTGAAACATCGGGGCCGGTGTGTTTGGGTTCTGCTGGACGGTTGCCAGGGGAACCAGCCAAGAAGGCGGTCCCTCGCCACTCACATCCACGGTTCTCTCACAGGCGCTCTCGCAGTCGTAGAACTGCCAGGAGTGACCTGGAAATTTCGCCCGCACACCGCAGTGCCTCTCCATTGTGTTCTGCAAGTAGAGAAATCCATATTCCATCAGTAAGGAGTAACGCTGCCTTGGACCCTTTGACATGGTGATGGAACATCTATCGGTGAGGGACATGAACGCAGCTCCTGTTCTACCGCTCTGTGCAGTGTTTCATGGGCGGCAGCGGCTCAGGTGGTAGAGCAGGCTGACTGGTAAACGGGAGGTTGTCAGTACGATCCCCCGGCTCCTCGTAGCCCGGTCTCGAGGTGTCCCTGGACACCTCACCTTAACCCCCAAATGGTGGCTGTCACCTTGCATGGTTGACTTTAATTGTTTTATCCACTGTATGTAACTGTCCCATTTGTGTTTGTGTGTATGTGTTGTCCTAACTGTGTGATGGAAGCCCACTTTTAAACTGCAACACAAGTTTACCTACGGGTACGAATAAAGTAACCTGAACCTGACTCCGCTGTGAATGTGTGCATGCATGTATGTCATTTTGGATAAAAGCGTCTGCTAGAAGCCCTAAATGTAAATTTCGGTGTAGACACTACTCCATCACACAGATATATGTTCACAGTCATTGAACAGGGTTTAGTAGGAGAGTTTGTCTTCAAATCTCTGTAGCTTCCGCCATAGCCTTCAGATATTAGCTTCATGCTTACAGGACGGCACCTCAGCGTTGTCGGAGGCCGACCACATCTCCCCACGGCCAGAGAGACAGCCAGGGACAGATGACAGACAGGGATGAACAACATATGTAATATGTACAATAAAACCTCGGAGGAACCGGACCCGGGTTGCATTGTAAACCAACAGACGGTTCATTACGATATCAAAGTGTTTGAGGCTAACTCGTTAAGATGATCTTTGGGATCGATGTGTCAGAAGTGTAAGGACTCTCACCTGGTGGGTGTATCCGAGGGGGCACCGGGGCCGGGTATAACAGTTCACGCAGTGGGTCTTCTAAGAGGGACAAACACATGAGGGAACGTACAGTGATGATGAGGAACCTAGTCCAGTGTTCTTCTCATGGCGGTTGGAGTGTCGTGGCCCGGTCGAGGGAACCGGTGTGTGAGACGTTTGAAAGCTGGGCTCACCACCACGTCCACGACGCGCACGGTGTCGCAGCGGTTCCGGTTGATCTCCAACACCGAGGCGAGGCCGTGGACCACGCCTTTAGCCGTCAGGAGGTTGGACACGTTCAGCTGGGCGCTGTTCACCAGCAGCTGAGAGGAGAAGGGAACGCAGGAGGTCAGGAGGAGAGGAGGTCGGGGGGTCAGGAGGTCACCGGGTCGGGAGGTCAGGAGTAGCTCCTCTAGCAACTGGAGGGATGCTGGTTCTATCCTGGCTGAGTGTGGAGGTGTCCCTGAGCATGACCCCTGACCCCTGACACCTGACACTTGACCCCTGACCCTACCTGCTCCTGGCCGGCGAACTGATCCCAGGCAGGGTCAACAACGGCTTTGATTGGCCAGAGGAGAGGAAGGCGTTCCATGTATGCAGTGAGGATGAGGCGTCCAGCAGGACGGTACCTTTCCATCTCTGGGGAAGATGGCCAGCAGGTAGGAGAACCCCAGCATAGTCTTCTTATACCCTGCGGCCTGCAGCTCTGTCTTCAGGAGCCGCTCATGGAGCAGGACGTGGTAGCGTGTGGTGTTCACATCCTGCAGGACCAGTGTTGGGGAGTAACGGGAGTACATGTACCGGCGTTACGTATTCAGAATACAAATTATAGCCAACTGTATTCCGTTACAGTTACAATTTAAATAGTTGGTACTTAGAATACAGTTACATTGTTGAAATCAATGGATTACATGACGATACTCTGTAAGGTGACCTTGGGTGTCTTGAAAGGCGCCTCTAAATTAAATGTATTATTATTATTATTATACTTCTGTTTCAGCAGTTTATTCGTGCTTTCACACCAACAGAATTTAGTGCGTACTAAACGAGTTTGGTCTCTTGGTTCGGTATGTTTGCATTGGTGTTAATGCAACCACCTCACTTCGATTTGAACCAAATCAGCCGACCGAGACCTCCCTGAACAGCTGGTCTCGGTTCGCTTCCAAACAAAACCTGGTACGGTTCGCTTGAGATGTGAAAGCGAACGCACCTCGGTCCGATCCAGTTCCACAAAGCATATGCCTCTTTGGACGTAACAGGCACCCGCTCAGCCGCGCGCATTATGCAAATTATTGTTTGATTAGCGGTAACTCCAAGACTAGTAGCAAATTGTCGGACCGTCTGGGAATTTGGACAGACACCCACATAAAATGTATGCTGGAAAACACATAAAAATGCAGATGCATTTAACACATTCAGCACCAGGATGAGGGAGAAGGAGTTCGACCGGTCCACTGCCGCGCCAGACCTTTTTGTCCAATGATTGAACGATCTCTCTTATTGGCAACACCTATGCACTTAACTCAGTGTTTTTTCTCTCTCTCTCTCTCTCTCTCTCTCTCTCTCTCTCAAGGCGATTTTATTGGCAACACCTATGCACTTAGCACAGTGTTTTATTTTCTAATGTAATAGCAAATATCTTTCGCATGAACATACCCTTATAGTCTTTGTTCCACTACAGCAAATTATATAAAATAGTGCACTTTCAGGGAGACTTGGGCCTAACACATTCAGCCAGAACACACCAGAATAGGCCTGTTTAGTTAGCAGGATTTGATGCCGCATTCCTACACATATAAAATGCAATTCAATGTGGAAGTAATCCAAGTATTCAGAATACAATACTCAGATTGAGTGATGAAACAGAATACGTTACATATTACATTTTTGGGCATGTATTCTGTATTCTGTAACTGGATACATTTTAAAAGTATCCTTCCCAACACTGTGCAGGACAGACACAACGTTACACTCCTCAGAGCTGATGAGTGGTAAGGTGTCTGGACAAAAGTAAAGAACAGAACAATGCATTTAAAGATAAGGGTCAATGCGGGTGTGAGGCACCCACACAGACACACACACACAAATACACACACACAGACACACACACAAAGTCACACAAACACCCACACACAAACAGTCAAACACAGTTACACACAAGAACAGTCACGAACACACACACACACACACACACACACACACACACACACACACACACACACACACACACCTCACACAAAAAGTCCCACACACACAAACAAACACAGTCACACACAGTCACACACACAAGAACACACAAGAACAATCAGGAACACACACACACACACACACACACTAACCAGGACATTGGCAGACGTTGTGCGCAGGTAGTCTCTCACAGCGCTGTCTGTCGGGGCGAAGATGGTGTACTCCTCCGCCAGCTCGATCTCATCCGTCAGATTGTGTTGCTGAGGAGAAGAACGTAGAGGACTCAAGGAACATCTGGAGAACACAAAGGAGTCAGATAAAATCTGGAGAACAAACAGGAGGCAGAGAACATCTGGAGAACGAAGAGGAGGCAGAGAACATCTTGAGAACACAGAAGACTCCAGATACATCTGGAGCTTCTCAGTGCAGCTTTTTACTACACAAAGTAGAAGGTTTCTCAGGAATGAAAGAGGCCAGGCAGAGCCCATGTTTGCAGGAAAAAATTCTCAATCGTTTGACTCTGGTCCACCTCTGCACTTAAATCTTAAAAAATGAATCACTTCCGTCACACCAGAGTACTTCCGTTGCGCCTGGGTTGTTGTTGTCGGGCCAGGGTGTTGGGGGGCTGCAGCTGGACCCTACTCAAACCAGCGGATCATCTCAGACCACATACTGATGCCGCTACAACTCTGGCCACTAGGGGGTGCTGGTGGGGGAACTGGCCCCATGCAGGTTTAATATCCAGTAAATTAATGAGACGCTGGATGAGGTGCATAGGAGGAGGAGGACGACGTACGATGAGGGCGGCCCGGAACAGGGAGAACTTGGGTCTCAACAGCTCCAGGAGTCCCTGGCTGTGTGTCCTCTCCGGGACTAGAACCTGCAGACACATGAAACACGTCAGACACACACACTGTGTACATGTGTGTACCCCCCCCCCCCCCCCCCCCCACCCCCCCACAGCTCCTCTGTACGTCCTGCACACTAAATTAGCACATAGCATTGTGTAGCATCTTAGCTATCTTTGTTGTATACGGGGAATGGGCTAACCTAGTGATTGTTAGTGCTTGGTACTTGGTTCTATGAACATCCCTACTGTACCGACAGCGATATATTGTTGTTTCTCTTCTCCTGACAAATGTACTTATTCTAAGTCCCTTTGGATAGAAGTGTCTGCTATATGCCGCTAAATGTAAATGTATTATTTGTACATGTTTCTAATTATATCCCATCAATCTGAAGAATTTCTCAAACATGAGTAACGTTTGCATCTATATTTAGGGCATTTAGCAGACGCTTTTATCCAAAGCGACTCACTAGCTAGGATATGATGCTACAGAATGCTAAGTACTATTTTGTTGTACAATACACTGTTACACACGGCCCCCCCCCCCCCCCCCCCCCCGTGGAGCTGGACCCCCGCTGGCTGCGTACCTTATCGATGACGTGGATCAGTCCGTTGGTGGCGGCCACGTTGGCCAGTGTGATGGCCGCCCCCCCTATGGTCACAGCCTGGGAGGTCTCGCCCACAGAGAGGGAGGTGTTGAGGAGGGAGGTGACCGGCGAGGTGGACGCCATGAGGCCAGACAGCGTGTAAATCCCCTGGATCACGTGGTTCCTGTCAGGAATCATTATAACAACGTGTAAGGGATCTATTGAGGGTTGTTGGTTTTTTGGATGCCCCTTTTATGATATTTTTTATTTTTTTATGTTTGTAAAAACTGAAAAAATAATGGTACTCTCAATTGTTTCATCAGTGGGGCAATCAGGCCATTTAGTCTTTGTTAACACAGCTGACATTGGTCACATTGTGGCTCAGCTGATTATATGACCTCACCATTTGCCTGAAGAAGACCCAATCGTTTTAGTTTTTTTTATATAAATTCATATGGGAGCTTAAGCAGTGCTGCGGACATTACATTTCTTTCACTCCTGTCAGGAAATCTGACACGGCAGATATCAGGCCTGAAGACGCACTCGGGATGGAAATCCTCCGACTGGTCTTACCGGATCATGCTAGGAAGGTTTCCCTTGGTGGTCCAGAAGCTCTTGTCGTCTGCAGCCAGGCTCTGGATGGCTGCGGAGGTGGGCACCAGGAGGGTGAGGTTCTGCTCCGACAGAGACTGGCCCAGATCCGCAGCCTGGGGGGGGGGGAAAACGTCAGCTGTATGAATCTAGTCCTCGGTCCCAGGTCCAGTCTCAGTGGGCCTCACAGAACCCCCATTACACAACCCCAGCCCTCCTCAGGACCTGAGGGAGAACCCAGGAGAGAGGGACCCAGGAGAGGGACCCAGGCGAGGGAACCCAGGAGAGGGAACCCTAAAGAGGAAACCTTGGCGAAGGAACCAAGGAGAGGGAACCCTGGAGAAGTAACCCAGGAGAAGGAACCAAGGAGAGGGAGAACCGAGGAGAAGGAACCCTGGAGAGGGAACTCAGGAGAGGGAACACAGGAGGAAGAACCCTGGAGAAGGAACCCAGGAGAAGGAACCAAGGAGAGAAACCAGGAGAGAGGGAACCCTGGAGAAGGAACCCTGGAGAGGGAACTCATGAGAAGGAACACAGGAGGAAGAACCCTGGAGAAGGAACCCTGGAGAGAGAACCCAGGAGAAGGAACCCTGGAGAAGGAACCCAGCAGAGGGATCCTCCCTCCAGGGGCGTGAGGAGGCTCAGGGCCATGAGGGACGGACGTAGCGGTAGGATAACAAGAACAACAGAGGTCAAGTCAAATTAAGCTGTTGGAAGTACAAAGTGAGTAGTGAGTGTGGATGAAGGAACGGGTCACTCACTGTCACCCATGAGAGGAACTCTAATGCGTCTGGAATAGCGATCAGCTCCTGGCACCAAGCAGAGAAAGAGGGTTTATTATCACCTGACGGAAGTGGTGGTGGTGATGTTTTGTAACGATAATCTGATCGTGGTCTGACCTGGTCCACCGTGCCGTAGCAAACTTCTCCGTCGCCAGCGTATCCATCCTCACAGACACATCCCCACTGGCCAGAGACAAACTGGCATGTGGCCTGCAGTCACATAAGAATCAACTTCAGGACTTACTTTAGCTTTAAAGCACAGATTCAAATTCTGAACCTCTTACTGTTTATTTGATATTGACATAGCAATTACATTGGACAGACCAGATGCTGTAGCTTTAAATGATACAGATTCATAATGTGGTGTGCACTGATGGATTATGGCTGATAGAGTTCATGTAGTGTTGGTTCACTCACTTGAAAATGACAACCTCGTCCATTCTGGAATACACACAGGTTGGCCGGTTCACAGTCTATGCCGTTTCCTTGGTAACCCGTCTTACACATGCAGTCACTCTAGGAAGTCAGAAAGCTCAATTAATAATGGATAAATTATTGCATATTTATTGCATGGATATCTTCCTAGAGATAGCGTTGTTGCAGTCCTACTTTGTTACAGTAGAACCTCTGATCCAGCAGTCATACTGTGTTACAGCAGAACTGATCCAGCAGTCGTACTGTGTTACAGTAGGACCTCTGACCCAGCAGTCCTACTGTGTTATAGAAAAAACCTCTAATCAAGCAGTCCTACTGTGGTCGAGCAGTGAGTGATGAACCATTCAGAAGGGGATTTTAAGTATTTGAAGTCTTCAGGGGGTTGATTCGAAACCTTTACAGACAATTTTTACAGTTTACTACTGTTGGCCGAGTTTGTGATCGCTGTCAGCCAATCACACGTTTTCGGGACCCCCGCCTCCAGCGCTGTGTTCGGTCAAGGTCAAATATGAAGCAAAAGACAAAGAAAAGCCCTGTTGACCCTGATCTGGGTTCTGACTTTAGACCATGAACCCAAAACTGTTCATCTAGATGACTGATCTGAGATGTGATTCCTGAGACTGGAGGCCTCGTCTCCCATCCTGACCTGGCCGGGACCGATGTAGATGCAGGAGGCATTTCCGTGGCAACCTCCTCTGCCAGGGCCGTTGCAGTCATTGATTGGCTGGCACTCGTCCTGGTCCATGGCCCAGCCCTTCAGACACTGGCAGACGTGTGTTTTGGGGCCCGTCTTTATGCACTTCGCCTTCAGTGAGGAGGGAGTGAGAGAGTGGGGGAGTGAGAGAGTGAAAGAGTGAGAGAGTGAATGAGCCTCAAATTCACGTAGTTCTGTTCTTATGAGTTCACTTAACCTCTTTCCCGCAAGAAGTATTCTGACTGCTATAATGTTCACTCAGTAGTTCATGTCAATGTTCACTCAGTAGTAAATGTTGACGTTCACTCAGTAGTACATGTTGACGTTCACTCCGTAGTAAATGTTGACGTTCACTCAGTAGTACATGTTGACGTTCACTCCGTAGCAAATGTTGACGTTCACTCAGTAGTGCATGTTGAAGTTCACTCAGTAGTACATGTTAATGTTGACATACATTACTGCCGCAGCCTCCTCTTGATGGGGCGGCACACGGGTCTCGTTCCACACACATGATCCCGTCGCCCTGGTAACCGGGCTTGCAGACACACCTGCGAGAAGCAACAGCAGATTCAGATTCACAGGATAGACTCTCTACCCCCGAACCCCCAGAGCAGTAGAAGGATCGGGTTTGTTTGTATTAGGAGTCGTCTGTTTGAGGATCATAGGCATTACATTACAGATAATATGTCTCTTTGGTATATGCTACACGTGAACCTCCTAAGATGGCGCAATTTGATTGGTTCGCTATCTCGGGATATTGGGCAATATCCCATGTTTTAGATCTCAAACTCGGGATATTGTTTTCATCGACGGTCGTCTTGTCATGCTAATAAAAACAAATAAACCGTTAATAAAAACGAATAAATCCCGGCAAAAAGTGTTAGCTTGTTTCATTTTGGAGTGTTCACGTGTAGTATACTAAAACAATTATTCACCTCAGGCTCCGTAGATATTCACTTTGACTTTGGCGAATAACTGTTAATAACGGTTCATTATAGCTGTTTGTATAACACCAAACTTTATTTATATTGCGCCTTTCGTGCAAAATTGCAACGCAAGGTGCTTTACAAAACAATAAAAATAAATAAGAATAAATTAAAAAATTAAACGGATTAAGAGAATGCTGAGCTTAATAGGAATGTTTTAAGGTTCATTCTAAACGTGTTCACAGTGTCAAATCAGGGTCAACATGTGTCCTGTAGTCTACTCTCTAGCGTCTTATTCAGGTCCAGACTCCAGGGCGGGGGTGACCACGTGACAGGGTCACCTCCACCTCTTGGTTCACGGGTCATTAATCAACTGATAAACGCTCCGTCCGCGAGGAAGCAGCTCCACCTACTGGGCCGGCCCCTGGCTGAAGTCACAGTCGGCGTTGGCGTGGCAGAAGTGGACGTTGGGACCGCAGGCCTGCGTGTGTCTCTCGCAGTGGGCCCCCGTGTAGCCGGGCAGGCAGGAGTCCGGGCGGCAGCGGCCGTCGGAGTCGGGCCGGTTGTCACAGGTACCCTGGAGGCAGGGGCAGGCTGGGGCAGAGGGGGCAGGACATGAACATAGAGGGCCTTTAGCAGACGCTTTGATCCAACATGATTTACAATAAGTACACTTGTCAGAAAAAAAAGAGAGACGACAATATGTCGCTGTCGGTGCAGTAAGGATGTTCATAGAACCAAGTGCCAAGCACTAACAAACGCTAGGTTAACCCGTTCCCTGTACACAACACACATTCCCTGTTCCCTGTACTCTTACGCTAAGCTGCACTATGGGCACAGTTGGGGCGACCAAAGGCTAGATGGTGAATAATGACTTAATTAATGCCTATTGCTTGATTTATGAATTCATTAATTTTTGAATGTGTTGTGAACAAATTATGTTGAAAATGTGTAACGACGTGTGAAGGTAGGTGAATGAGTGGATAATAAATAAATGGATGAATTTGAGTGACTCCCAGTAGGTGAATGAGTGGATGGGGGTAAGTGACTCCTTGTAGGTGAATAAATGGATGAATTGAGTGACTCCAAGTTGGTGAACGCATGGATGATGAATGAATGAATGGATGATGTGAGTGACTCCTGGTAGGTGAATGAATGGATGATGTGAGTGACTCCTGGTAGGTGAATGAATGGATGATGTGAGTGACTCCCAGTAGGTGAATGAGTGGATTCATGTGTTTGACTCCCAGTAGGTGAATGAGTGGATTCATGTGAGTGACTCCCGGTCGATGCGTGGCTGCAGTGTGTGTCCCCAGGGGGCGACCGTTCACCTACTTCTGCTGCAGCCCGGGCCGCACTTGTTTGAGAGGGTGCAGTAGTGACAGCGGGACCCTCTGAAGCCCGGCCTGCAGATACACGTCCCGTTACCCGCCAGACCCTCCATGCACTGGGGACACAGGGAGGGTTACACACACACACACGCACATACACACACTGAGGACACACACTGGGGACACAGGGAGGGTTACACACACACACACACGCTGAGGACACACACTGGGGACACAGGGAGGGTTACACACACACACACACACTGGGGACACAGGGAGGGTTACACACACACACAGACACACACACAATGAGGACACACACACTGGGGACACAGGGAGAGTTACACACACATAGGCTGTGTCTCAATTCAGGGGACGCATCCTTCGAAGGCTGTATTCGACGGCCGATTGCGTCACTGCGACGCGTCAAGGCTGTCCCATTTCGAAGGGTCCTTCAAATGCGGCCGACAAATGCAGCCTTCTTTAACCGGATTTAAAGGATCCACCGGCTGGATCCTTCACGGCCCAGAGTATCCCAAGATTCATTGCGCGTTGGATTTTTTTTCAGAAATGGCGTCGGAGAGCGGAAGCGGCAGTTGCAGAAATTTACACAAAATATTTTTGTTACATTCAAATAAAGTTTGTAACTTTATTGTCAAAGTTCAATGACATTAACACGAGCCATATAACGTTAAACAAATTAACGTTATAATTTACATAATTATTATATAACGGCTCCATATTTCTCCTCCGCCGTCCGGTTTGAACCGCAGCTGTCAGGGTTGCTAGGTGACAGAAGCGGCGGGTCGTCACGCAAGGTAAAGGGGGTTAACGGCTTGTTACGCAAACTAGAAATGCTCCGTAGGCCAGACCGTTTCATTTAAGAACGTTTGTTCGTCCTTCGGTCCGGCCTTCACGGCCTACGAAGGCCACACCTTCAAAGACCGCTTCCTTCGAAGGATGCGTCCCCTGAATTGAGACACACAGCCACACACGCACACACACACAAACACACACACACACACACACACACACACACACACACACACACACACACACACACAAACACACACACACACACACACACACACACACACACACACACACACACACCTACTGAGGACACAGGAAGGTTTACACACACACACTGCTCATATGAATACACACACACTGCTCACATGAACACACAAACACATCGCTCACATGAACATACACACACGCACACACACAAACTGACTCAACGCTGCTCACATGCGTGTGTGTGAATGTGTGTCGGCGTGTGTGTGCATGCGTGTGTGCATGTGTGAGTGTATGCGTGTTTGTGTGTGCATGCGTGTGCTCTGACCTGGCCGTGTCCGGAGCAGGGGTTCTGGAAGCCTCCTGGACAGGGACGGCAGTCTGCTGAGTAGAACCCCGGACAGCAGGCCCGCTTCTCGGCCACAGGGAGGAAACCGGAGGGTTGGTGCTAATGCAGCGCTAAGCTAATGTAGCGTTAAGCTAATGTAGCCCTAAGCTAATGTAGCCCAAGCTAGTGAAGCAGCAAGCTAATGTAGCGCTAAGCTAATGTAGCCCTATGCTAATGCAGCACCAAGCTAATGTAGCGCTAAGCTAATGTAGCCCGAAGCTAATGTAGCACTAAGCTAATGTAGAGCTTGCAGCCGTCATGTTATCCAATGAAGTGTTTAATCCTAATACTGGCATGTGTTTACCCGGACGGTGGTGGTGTTGCAGCGCGGAGCGCAGCCTCTTATGCCGAGTGTCATATTGTTCCTCGACATGAGGTTGAATTGGTAGAGGCAGCCGAAGGTCAAAACCTGGATGACATACACACACATTTGAGCATGTAGAATAAGACATTAGAGTTAGACTATAGAGTGAGTCTATAGTTAGCCTATTTAAATAACTTCTTGGCCTAGAGAGTTAGACTTTAGAGTTAACTTGTTAGCTTATAGAGTTAATCTATAGAATTATGTTATTAGCCTAGAGAGTTAGCCTATAGAGTTAGCCTATTAGCCTAGCAGCACCACAGAGCGTCGGCTGAGCCTAGCCCGCTAGTGCTAGGCTATACCAAAGGTATTTCCTATGGTTAGGAGTGCAATGGGTGCAATAATTGATATACATACAGGCAAACATTTTAAATCATTTAGTCAATAAACATTTTAATAAATGGTGTGATTTATCATGAAAACATAATAATACTTCCAACAATAAAAAACCTCATGATAATAACAAGACCTTATCTGACACCACCCTCATAGGCCCAGAGCACTTAGATGAACGCTTTAAAAGATGAATCCACGTCCGGGCTGTGACCTTACCAAGTTATCTCCAGACGGACATTGTAAAAGAGATGGTCTGCTGCAGCTCCCACACTTGCCCTGGAGAGAAACACAGAGTGGAGGAGGACAGGGTTGGTCTGTGTCATGGAACGCCATGTTTGTGCCCCTCCTATCTGTGAAGGGAACAGCTCGGTGGAGCTGGAAGCCCATCTTAGAACGGGTGTAGCAAGCTGGAACGAGAGTGAACAGCACTGGAGCCGGAGAATGAAGTGAATAGAACTGGAGCCGGAGAACGGGAGTGAACAGAACTGGAGCCGGAGAACGAAGTGAACAGAACTGGTGAACGAGAGTGAACAGCACTGGAGCCTGAGAACGAGAGTGAACAGAACTGGAGAACGAGAGTGAACAGCACTGGAGCCTGAGAATGAGAGTGAACAGAACTGGAGAACGAGAGTGAACAGCACTGGAGCCTGAGAACGAGAGTGAACAGAACTTGAGAACAAGAGTGAACAGCACTGGAGAACGAGAGTGAACAGCACTGGAGCCTGAGAACGAGAGTGAACAGCACTGGAGCTGGAGAACGAAGTGAACAGCACTGGAGCCGGAGAACGAGAGTGAACAGCACTGGAGAACGAGAGTGAACAGCACCAGAGCCGGATAACTAGAGTGAACAGTACTGGAGAACGAGAACGAGAGTGAACAGCACTGGAGAACGAGAGTGAACAGCACCGGAGCCGGATAACTAGAGTGAACAGAACTGGAGAACGAGAACGAGAGTGAACAGCGGAGATGTTCAGTACAACCACAGAGCCGCTGTAGTCTGCAGAGCCCCACCTCCACCAGCCTGGTCTCCGACACGTCACAGCGGTGGGGGAGAATAGGCAGGATGGAGGCTGGGATCAGCACCCCGTCCAGGGAGTACAGCTGGCCGTTCCTGGTCTCCACGTCCGCCTCCAGGACAGCCATCCCGTTCACCGAGACCCGGCCCTGGGAACCGGTCACACAGCGGGGGAGGATCAGAACGGGTGTCAGATGAGATGGGACACAGAGAATACAGATCAGGTTTCGAAGATCAACTTCACTCACGTTCTCCGACACGTTGAATAACAGAACCTGATTGGCCATGGAGGAAGCTCTGGGGCCGGACACCACGTTGTAGACCTCGAGCTTCAAAACAGGACTTAAAGGTTAGATATAGAGTCGAGAAGATATGTAGAAGATCATGTCTGGTGTGAGAAGGTCAGGCTCCTCACCCTTGAGGACTCCACCACGTGGTTCCGCACCAGCTCCACTAACTTGCCGTGGCCCTGCACGTGAAGAGAGTAATACAGTGTGGCCATACAGGTGCAGAGAGTAATACAGTGTGGCCATACAGGTGCAGAGAGTTACACCGTGTGGCCATACAGGTGCAGAGAGTAATACAGTGTGGCCATACAGGTGCAGAGAGTAATACAGTGTGGCCCTTCAGGTGCAGAGAGTTACACCGTGTGGCCATACAGGTGCAGAGAGTTACACCGTGTGGCCATACAGGTGCAGAGAGTAATACAGTGTGGCCATACAGGTGCAGAGAGTAATACAGTGTGGCCCTTCAGGTGCAGAGAGTTACACCGTGTGGCCCTTCAGGTGCAGAGAGTTATACAGTGTGGCCCTTCAGGTGCAGAGAGTTAAACCGTGTGGCCGTACAGGTGCAGATGCAGTGGGCTATATGGTAAGTGGTAAATGGACAGCGTTTATATTGAGCTTTTTTGTAACCATTGGACTTCGAAAGCGCTTTATAATATTGCTTAACCTTCCCCCATTCATGCACACATTCACACACCGACGGTATGCAAGGCGATAGCCAGTTCTGACCAATTAGGGTGAGGTGCCTTGCTCAGGGACACCTCGACACTCCGCTATGAGGAGCCGGGGAATCGAACTAGCAACCTTGCCAACCCGCTCTACCTCCTGAGCTGCTGCCGCCCCTATACAGTGTGGCCCTACAGGGCAGGGAGGTATGAAACTGGAGGACGTCCCCTTACCTCATCAGTGGTGAGGTACTCTAGCTGTCCCTCCTCCATGGCACTGAAGGCGTTGTTGGTTGGTATGAACACGGTGTGGGGACCAGGGGAGTCCATGAGGGGGGACAGGTTGGCTCTCTGCACCCGAGGCAGAAGGACACAAAGAGTACAATATCTGAACTACAGATGTACATTGTCTTGCAACACACACTTTATATGATGCAATATTCATCATATAAATGCTGAAGATATAATTAGATGGTAATATGAAGACCAGTATAGTGGTTTTAACATCTGGTGAGAACAACTCGCTGAATCCCTTTACTAATGCTAAGTTCATAACTCCTAAGTCGTTTAAACTCATGCAGCAATTTCCTCAAATTTCCCTGCATAACAAATAAAACTAAAGTTCCGGCATGACCTTTAGAGAGACAGCCTATTATCTGCATTATTTAAAGATACAGTAACAAGTTCAGCATATTATCTGTATCATTTAAAGCAACAGTAAAATGTTCAGACTATTAACTGTATTACTTAAAGCTACAGTAATAAGTTCAGACTGTGATGTGGAGAAAATGAAAGCGATAAAAACACAAACCTCTAATAAACTCTTGAACTTGGAAAACTTTCCATAGTCGGAAATAACCTTCATCAGATTCTCCTGTTGGGAAATACACACTCTTGGTGAATTTTCAATAACAAACACCAACGCATACACGCACACGCACACACACACACACACACACAGACACACACACACACACACACACACACACACGTACCTGCGTATCGCTGTCCACGGTGGGCGGAATGTTCTCGATCAGTTTGTTGACCAGGTGGATCATCCCGTTGGACGCGAGTACGTCGGGCTCCACGATCGCCGCCTTCGTCCTGCTGCCGCGGAGTCGGATCCTACTCAGAGCCGCCTAGTGGAGGTCAAGAACCAATATCAAGTCCAGACCCAGCAGACCCCCCATCAGGTCCAGACCCAGCAGACCCCCCATCAGGGCCAGACCCACCAGACCCCCCATCAGGTCCAGACCCACCAGACCCCCCATCAGGTCCAGACCCACCAGACCCCCCATCAGGTCCAGACCCACCAGACCCCCCATCAGGTCCAGACCCAGCAGACCCCCAATCAGGTCCAGACCCACCAGACCCCCCATCAGGTCCAGACCCAGCAGACCCCCCATCAGGTCCAGACCCACCAGACCCCCCATCAGGTCCAGACCCACCAGACCCCCCATCAGGTCCAGACCCACCAGACCCCCCATCAGGTCCAGACCCACCAGACCCCCCCATCAGGTCCAGACCCACCAGACCCCCCATCAGCTCCAGACCCAGCAGACCCCCCATCAGGTCCAGACCCACCAGACCCCCCCATCAGCTCCAGACCCACCAGACCCCCAATCAGGTCCAGACCCACCAGACCCCCCCATAAGGTCCAGACCCCCCATCAGGTCCAGACCCAACATTAGCTCCAGGCCCCCAGACCCTCCATCAGGTCCAGACCAAATATCAGCTCCAGACCGCCCATAAGGTCCAGACACTCCATCAAGTCCAGACCCCCCCCTCAGGTCAAGACCCAATATCAGGTCCAGACCCACCAGACCCCTGATAAGGTCCAGACCCCTGATCAGGTCCAGACCCACCAGACCCCTGATCAGGTCCAGATCCTCCATCAGGTCAAGACCCAATATCAGGTCCAGACCCACCAGACCCCTGATCAGGTCCAGACCCACCAGACCCCTGATCAGGTCCAGACCCACCAGACCCCTGATCAGGTCCAGATCCTCCATCAGGTCAAGACCCAATATCAGGTCAAGACCCAATATCAGGTCCAGACCCACCAGACCCACATCAGGTCCAGACCCAATATCATAGTCGCACAATTTGTAGAAGGGGATGCGACCCCCAGCCCCCGTCGGTGTAAACGAGTGACGGAGGGGGCGAGGTCCCTCTGTCTTACCTTGCTGGCGCTGTCGACCTCCCCGGCCTTCCCGGTCAGCGTGTAGTACACGCCCGTCCTCTTCAGGCCGTCCCGGCGTATGGTACCCGCGGCCATGTGCAGCTTACACAGGTACTTCGCCTTCACCGCGTCCACCACGAGGGACTTGCTCTGAGACGGGAGACAAGACACTTATTGTATGATGTACGACGTCCTGGCACTTAAAAATAGTGCTTATCATTGTGAGGCATCTTATCCAGCTATCTTTGTATAAGAGCAATGGGTTAACCTAGCGATTGTTAGCGCTTGGCACCTGGTTCTATGAACATCCTTACTGTGCCGACAGCGATATATTGTTGTTTGTCTTTCTTCTTACAAATGTACTTATTGCAAGTCGCTTTGGATAAAAGCGTGTGCTGAATGCCCTAAATGTAAATGTAACTGCTGTATCCGTAAATACCAGATATCAAAATCGTGCAAAATAATGAGTTGAATCTGAAACAGAAGAGATATGATGAGAAGCGTGTCAGCAGCCCGTCTTCTTACCGGACTGTACCGGAATGCTCTGTTGATCGGGACGAACACGGTGAAGGGGCCCAGCTTCTCCAGCGGCCAGGAGACCGACCCTGAGAAAGGGGACCACAGGAAGAGAGACCTCATCACACGTCCGTTAGACGCGTGACACATATGTTGCATGTCACGTGTCAACCCGTCGGATGTCAGGCGTGGTGTGTCGTGGTGTGTACCAAAGAGCGTCAGGGCTTCGGTCAGCTGGCCCGTCCACTGGCCACCGGGCTCTGTGTTCAGGTCCCTCAGACGCTGCATGATGTTGCCGTAGCACACTTTGCCGTTGCCACGGTAACCCTCAGGGCAGGTGCACCTGGGTGGGGGAGGGGCAGGAGGTGATGTTGTAAAGAGGACTCCATTCATAGTTCAGACTCAAACGTAGGATTATGTTGTGACATGAAAACACACATAAATCAGAAGAATGTATGATTGATATTAAATATGGACATGTGAACGGGATGAGCGTGTGAATGAGATGAGCGTGTGAATGAGATGAGCGTGTGAATGAGATGAGCGTGAATGAGGTGAGCGTGTGACTGAGATGAGCGTGTGAATTATGTGAGCGTGTGAATGAGATGAGCGTGTGAATGAGATGGAGTGTGAATGATGTGAGCGTGTGAATAAGATGAGAATGTGAATGATGTGAGCATGTGAATGAGATTAGGGTGTGAATGTGTTGAGTGTGTGACTGAGTTGAGCGTTTGACGGAGATGAGCGTGTGAATGAGGTGAGCGTGTGAATGAGGTGAGAGTGTGAATGAGGTGAGCATGTGAAAGAGATGAGCGTTTGAATGAGCTGAGCGTGTGAATGAGGTGAGCGTGTGAACGAGGTGAACGTGTAAACGAGGTGAGCGTGTGATCGAGATGAGCGTGTGAATGAGGTGAGCGTGTGAATGAGATGAGCGGGTGATTGAGGTGAGCGTGTGAATGAGGTGAGCGTGTGAATAAGATGAGTGTGTGAGTGAGGTGGGCGGCTGACTGACTGAGTGACTCCGGGTTTGATCGTGGTGCAGTTGGCCTTCTCGTGGCAGGCGTCTGGTGTGCAGGCGTCCTTCAGGTGGCAGCGGAGGGCGTGGTCGAGCTCATGGAACCCAGGTAGACACTCGCAGTGGGACTGCACGACACACAGAGAGGATCACAGCAGGGGGTCCCCTGTTAGCTTCTGGAGGAACACGTTGATGGGGTACCTGCACGGGTCGTGTTCATGCACCTTTTCTAAGGAGGTAACAACGCATGGCAATGCACTAAACTGCACAGTAGACCCTGTTTCCACAGAGGCATCACCGTGTTCAGTTTGTGACCTTAACTAGCTGAGACTACTACCCCTGTCCCCCGAGAGGAGCAGACCTAGGATCAGTGTCGAGAGCGACAGGAGCCCCACGAGGACGGCTCTGTGGTACAATAGGCTGATAGGTGTTCAGGTTGACCGGTAGAGAACTTAGAGTTACAGACCCTGAACACCGACAGAGAACTCAGAGTACAGACCACCTCTGAAGGACCAGCCGACCCCACATCCCTGTGGTGGGTCCACAAAGCGGCTCTGGTCTGGGGTCAGAATAAGGCCCCCGGCCCCTCGTACACACTGATCTGGGGTCAGACTTACGGCCCCGGGCCCGTCGTACACACAGCGGGTGGTCTGGGCGGAGCAGCCGGCTTGGTCCTTCTGGCAGGGGTCCACGGGGGAGCAGACGCGCCCGTCGCCCTCGTGGCCAACGGGACAGGCGCAGACGTGCTGGGCGGGGCCGGTGTGGGCGCAGGCGGCCAGGGCGTGGCACGGCCGCTGCAGGCAGGGGTTGATGGCTGCCGGGGAGAGGAGGGCGGCGTCAGAGTGGTTAACACGACACTCGGATTACGATCGTAGGCTGGGTAGCCCTGCAGTCTGGGCCCGAGACGCTTTCATGTGAAGTGAATAAGTCAATAATAAGTCTTCAATAACTGTCACACGGACCATTAGCGTTAATAATGTGGAGACGATCTCGGCAACGAGATTCCTACTAAACAAAGAAAATATGGATTTGCTTGGAAGCAGGCGGGAATTAAATCCCAGTTTTCCCGCTGGACTCAAACACACATCAGAGCGCTGCGTTGGAGTGAAGAGAATAATGAAGACACAGTGTATAGATGTTGAGGCTGGCCCCGGGGTCAGGGGTCAGGGTTCAGGGTTCAGGAGGACGTACAGATGCACTTGTCCCCTGACTGCTGGTGGCCGACGGCGCACTGGCAGCCCAGCAGGCCCGATGCAGCCTCCTCCCTGCAGACGGAGTTCAGCCCACAGCTCAGCGCCGCGCAGTCAGGGAGCTCTGGGGAGTTAATACATGAGAGAGGAGTTACTACATTGGAGAGGAGTCAATACATTAGAGAGGAGTCAATACATTAGAAGGGAGTCAATACATTAGAGAGGAGTTAATACATTAAAGAGGAGTCAATACATTAGAGAGGAGTTAATACATTAGAGAGGAGTTACTACATTAGAGAGGAGTCAATACATTAGAGAGGAGTTAATACATTAGAGAGGAGTCAATACATTAGAGAGGAGTTACTACATTAGAGAGGAGTTAATACATTAGAGAGGAGTTAATACATTAGAGAGGAGTTAATACATTAGAGAGGAGTCAATACATTAGAGAGGAGTTAATACATTAGAGAGGAGTTAATACATTAGAGAGGAGTTAATACATTAGAGAGGAGTTAATACATTAGAGAGGAGTTAATACATTAAAGAGGAGTCAATACATTAGAGAGGAGTTAATACATTAGAGAGGAGTTACTACATTAGAGAGGAGTCAATACATTAGAGAGGAGTTAATACATTAGAGAGGAGTCAATACATTAGAGAGGAGTTAATACATTAGAGAGGAGTCAATACATTAGAGAGGAGTTACTACATTAGAGAGGAGTTAATACATTAGAGAGGAGTTAATACATTAGAGAGGAGTTAATACATTAGAGAGGAGTTAATACATTAGAGAGGAGTTCATACATTAGAGAGGAGTTCATACATTAGAGAGGAGTTAATACATTAGAGAGGAGTTAATACATTAGAGAGGAGTTCATACATTAGAGAGGAGTCAATACATTAGAGAGGAGTTCATACATTAGAGAGGAGTTACTACATTAGAGAAGAGTCAATACATTAGAGAGGAGTTAATACATTAGAGAGGAGTTAATATATTAGAGAGGAGTTAATACATTAGAGAGGAGTTCATACATTAGAGAGGAGTTAATACATTAGAGAGGAGTTCATACATTAGAGAGGAGTTACTACATTAGAGAGGAGTTAATACATGAGAGAGGAGTTAATACATTAGAGAGGAGTTAATGCATTAGAGAGGAGTCAATACATTAGAGAGGAGTTAATACATTAGAGAGGAGTTCATACATTAGAGAGGAGTTAATACATGAGAGAGGAGTTAATATATTAGAGAGGAGTTAATACATTAGAGAGGAGTTCATACATTAGAGAGGAGTCAATACATTACAACTCTAGATAGAGGTTTTAATACATTAGAGAGGAATACATAAGAGAGGAGTTAATACAAGAGAGAGGAGTTAATACATTACAACTCTAGGTAGAGGAGTTATTACATGGGAGAGGAGTTAATACATGACAGAGGAGTGAATACATTAGAGAGGAGTTACTACATTAGAGAGGAGTTACTACATTAGAGAGGAGTTAATACATTAGAGAGGAGTTAATACATGAGAGAGGAGTGAATGCATTAGAGGAGTTAATACTTGATAGAGGAGTTAATACATGACAGAGGAGTGAATACATTAGAGAGTTGATACATCAGAGAGGGGCTTCCTGTGCGGAGGAGAGGTGGAGGAGGTCCTACCTTGGTCGCAGGCGGGGCCTTTGTACCCTGAGAAGCAGGTGCACGACCCGTCCTGCCGCATACCGCTGTTACACACGCCGTGCACACACCTGCACTCTGACCCCCAAGGGCGATGAGAGACAGAGGAGAGGGTCAACACATGGGCATCGCCACGGAAACAGACACAGTGGAGGTGAGAGGGTGAGGAGAGAGGAGCAGAGGGGTGAGGAGAGAGGAGCAGAGGGGTGAGGAGAGAGGAGAGAGGAGTAGAGGGGTGAGGAGAGAGGAGCAGAGGGCTGTGGAGTGAGGAGCAGAGGGGGGAGGAGCAGAGGGGTGAGGAGAGAGGACCAGAGGGGGGAGGAGAGGAGAGAGGAGTAGAGGGGTGAGGAGAGAGGAGCAGAGGGGTGAGGAGAGAGGGGGGAGGAGCAGAGGGGTGAGGAGAGAGGACCAGAGGGGGGAGGAGCAGAGGGGTGAGGAGAGAGGACCAGAGGGGGGAGGAGAGGAGAGAGGAGTAGAGGGGTGAGGAGAGAGGACCAGAGGGGTGAGGAGAGAGGAGAGAGGAGTAGAGGGGTGAGGAGAGAGGAGAGAGGAGCAGAGGGTTGAGGAGAGAGGAGTAGAGGGGGGAGGAGCAGAGGGGGGAGGAGCAGAGGGGGGAGGAGCAGAGGGGTGAGGAGAGAGGACCAGAGGGGGGAGGAGAGGAGAGAGGAGTAGAGGGGTGAGGAGAGAGGGGGGAGGAGCAGAGGGGTGAGGAGAGAGGGGGGAGGAGCAGAGGGGTGAGGAGAGAGGAGCAGAGGGGGGAGGAGCAGAGGGGTGAGGAGAGAGGACCAGAGGGGGGAGGAGCAGAGGGGTGAGGAGAGAGGACCAGAGGGGGGAGGAGCAGAGGGGTGAGGAGGGAGGACCAGAGGGGTGAGGAGAGAGGAGCAGAGGGGTGAGGAGAGAGGGGGGAGGAGCAGAGGGGTGAGGAGAGAGGACCAGAGGGGGGAGGAGCTGAGGGGTGAGGAGGGAGGAGGGAGGAGCTACCTGAGCGACAGTCCTGACCGTATCTGTTGGGTGAGCAGTCCTCACAGGCAGTTCCTGCAAATCCATCCTGAACACACACAAACACACACACACGGGCAAGCACACAATCACACAAACACGCACAAACACACACACACACACACACACACACACACACACACACACACACACACACACACACACACACACACACACACACACTCACACACAGGCATGCACACACATAGGCACACACACACACACACACACCCAGGCAACCACACACACGCACACACACTCAAAAACAAAGAATCACAATTTCAGATAATGCTGATCTGAAGTGATTTCTGCAATGAGCATTACATCAAATACGCAGAACAAAAGATAAGACAACATGCGACATGTTTTATACGTGTGTACGTTTACCTGACAACTACAGGTTCCATTTCCCCCCATGCCGTCAGAGCAGACTCCTTTGGCGTTACACGGCCGCTCAGCCCGCTCAGGACACTCTGACGGGACAGGCAGAAGGAAGACGTCACAGGAAGTAGCAAGCAGCAGGACATCACAGGAAGTAGGGAAATGTAACAGGAAGAAGGAAGACATTACAGGAAGACAGAAGATGTAACAGGAAGACAGAAAACGTTACAGGAAGAAGTTATTTATCAGAGGAAGTATGAGGACATTAAAGGAAGACAGGAGATGTTACAGGAAGGAGAAAGACATCCCAGGAAGTAGGCAGACGTCACAGGAAGAAGAAAGACATCACAGTAAGAAAGGGGCCTAAGAAGAACCTTGACCATTCATTCCAAGCTTTATAACAACATCAACGTTCACATGTTGATGACTGTTAGTTGCTGTGTTGAATGTAAAGTTGCCGATGTCTGTCCCGTGCCTCGGATGTGGAGGCTACACTGAGCTAATTCAGCTAAACGTAGCTAACCTCGTGGTCCCTGCACTCTGACCTCGTCACGACCGCTCCAAGGGAGGTCCCAACCCGGTGGAACCGCTGAGGCTGTTTGTGAAAACTCCAGCTGCCCCAGAGGATCTGAGCCAGCGTTCTTACTACACCACTTCCTTCCTCTGCTGCCGTCTCTCTCCTCTCTCCTCTCCTCACCTCCTCTCCTCTCCTCACCTCCTCGCCTCTCCTCTCCTCTCTCCTCTCCTCATCTCCCTTTCCCCTCCCCTATTAATAACCCTAAGCACTAATTGAATTTACTAAATAATATATAATATAAAGGTATTGATCCATAGTCTATATAATATACAATATATAAGAAATAATGTTGAATAAATACAAAATGATATATTATATAAAAGGTAGTGCCCCATACAGTCTATAAATATATAATGTATAACAGATAATATTTTTATGATCTATAATATGAAGGTACTGACCCATGCAGTCTATCTAATAAATAATATGAAGGTACTGACTCATGCAGTCTTTAAATATATAACAGATAATATTTATGTGACATATAATATGAAGGTACTGACCCATGCAGTCTATCTAATATATAATATGAAGGTACTGACCCATGCACTCTATATAATATATAATATGAAGGTACTGACCCATGCACTCTATATAATATATAATATGAAGGTACTGACCCATGCAGTCTATATAATATATAATATGAAGGTACTGACCCATGCAGTCTATCTAATATATAATATGAAGGTACTGACCCATGTAGTCTATATAATATATAATATGAAGGTAGGCCTACTGACCCATGCACTCTATCTAATATATAATATGAAGGTACTGACCCATGCACTCTATATAATATATAACATGAAGGTACTGACCCATGCACTCTATCTAATATATAATATGAAGGTACTGACCCATGCAGTCTATATAATATATAACATGAAGGTACTGACCCATGCAGTCTATATAATATATAACATGAAGGTACTGACCCATGCAGTCTATATAATATATAACATGAAGGTACTGACCCATGCAGTCCGGGCCCCAGTACCCGGGACAGCACCTCTGCTCCTCCACGTCCCGGTAACACTCCTTAGAGCAGCCCGACAGAGAAGTGAAGACAGTAGTGTGTCTGAACACACACACGAGTTAGGACTGGGACCAGTGAGCACTGGGACCAGTTAGGACTGGGACCAGTGAGCACTGGAAATTAGTTAACCGTGGGATCAGTTAGAACTGTTAGGGCCTGGGACAGTAGTAGTATCCTAGTATAGTAAACTGGATAGTACTGGTAAAGAGTAGTATCCCAGTATACCAGTAGATGTTAGAAGAGCTGGGTCTCATGTCATCACTCAGGGGTCTGCTCGTGGATATACCAGGACCCCCTCGACTCATCTCCACCAGGTTAGTCCACTTCCCGGTACATCCAGGACCAGGCCCCAGGTACATCCAGGACCAGGCCCATCTCAGTGTCCTACATAGACCCCTGGGGGTCTGGGGACTCACTTGCTGCCCTGCGCCCTCTCGATTTTGTAGCCGGAGGGGCATGACTGGTAGAATAAGCCCAATTGGCTGTCCACGCACCGGGTCCTAGTACTCAGACGTCTCTGGAAGGGACAGAAACCCTGCAGACCCACACACACACACACACACACACACACACACACACACACACACACACACACACACACACACACACACACACACACACACACACACACACACACACACACACACACACACACAAACACACACACACACACACAAACACACACACACACACTGGGTTTAGTGGGGGGGGGTCTCCTGATGGGAGGCCAGTGCCCCCTCACTCGTTAGTGCCAGTCGTTAGACACGGACATTAGCGCCAGTCATTAGCCCCAGGCGTTAGCCTCAGTCGCTAGCCGCAGTCGTTAGCCCCAGTCGTTAGCCTAAGTCGTTAGCCCCAGTCGTTAGCCTCAGTCGCTAGCCTCAGTCGTTAGCCCCAGTCGCTAGCCTCAGTCGTTAGCCCCAGTCGTTAGCCTCAGGCGTTAGCAGTCCTTAGCACAAGCCTCTAGCCCTAGCCCAAGTCGTTAGCCTCAGTCTCAGCTTGATTTGGTTTGAGTTTTATTAACTGAGGTTTATCATCTGAGAAAGTTTACTATCTGAGGTTTACCATCTGTGAAGGTTTATCGCCTGAGAAGGTTTTACATCTAAGAAGGTTTAACATCTCAGAAGGTTTACCATCTATGGAAATGTATCATCTGAGGAGGATTATAATGTGAGGTTTATAATCTGAGGAGGTTTAACATCTGATGTTTATCATCTGAGAAGGTTTACCATCTGAGAAAGTTTATAATCTGAGGTTTACCATCTGAGGTATTTTTACCCTCTGAGAGGGTTTATCGTCTGAGAAGGTTTATAATCTGAGAAGGTTTAAAATATAAGGTTTATCATCTGAGGAGGTTGGACCTATATATTTGAAACCATGTAATACCTTGTAGCATAATGATGAGTAAGGTTCCTCAGGCCTCTGAATCAGAGTAACGGACGAGAGAGGATCCTACCTGAGGGGCGTCTGCAGAGGCTGTAGTCTGGAGGCCCAGCTGCAGCAGCAGCATCAGGAGGGGCCCCCGGCTGGACCAGGAGGAACCCGTCATCATAGCTCCTCTCAGCGCCCGCTGCGCTCCCGTGTCCGGAGAAACGCTCTGGAGTGCAGCAGGGAGGATCAGATGAGACTCGCTGCCCTTGCTCTGACCGGGAGCGTCTCGCTGGTCCGGTCCTCTCTGAGCTCCGACTTGGGGGGGGTCTCACTGGTCCGGTCCTCTTTGAGCTCTGACCGGGAGCGTCTCGCTGGTCCGGTCCTCTCTGAGCTCTGACCGGGAGCGTCTCACTGGTCTGGTCTTCTCTGAGCTCTGAATGGGGGGGTCTCACTGGTCCCGTCCTCTCTGAGCTCTGACTGGGGGGGGTCTCACTGGTCCGGTCCTCTCTGAGCTCCGACTGGGGGAGGTCTCACTGGTCTGGTACTCTCTGAGCTCTGACCGGGAGCGTCTCGCTGGTCTGGTCTTCTCTGAGCTCTGAATGGGGGGGTCTCGCTGGTCTGATACTCTCTGGTCTTCTCTAAGCTCTGACGGGGGTCTCCTCTCTGGTCCTGTCCTCTCTAAACTCTGACGTGATCTGCTCTCTCCTCTCTGTGCCTCTCTTTGGTCTGGTACAGTCTGCGGTCTGGGGGGGTTCAGCGGCCCTTTTGTTAACTCACTTCCTTCTCTGGGCACATCGTTCCTCCTGCTCGAGCCCCCCCACGGTGACCCCAGGACCCCCTTCCTCTCCAGATAAGGGGGGAGAGCTTGACTGCGGACAGAGGTTCTGAGCCGACATCCTGCTCCTCATCTGCTGAGACACCGTGATGATGAACATGTTGCATAGATGTGACATCAAAGTTGGTATTCAATCATGATTTTATTAGGAATGATCACATTTATACGACTCTTAGGAATAACAGTTTGGGAAAACGTGATGCAAACTCTTAAATGTTGAAATAATGATCTATTATGATTGTTTATGCTAATAAATTATATGTTGTGATTGTATATTTTAATAGAAGACATGTGATGATTGTATATCGTTAGCCTTATATAATTGCCTAATTCATAGCTTGTCCAAATTGTGATATTTAACCTGAATCTACTCTCCTACCACTGCTGATTCACTGTGCCCCGGTGGCTATGTCCTAAACCAATCAGAGGGATTTTTACATTGCATTATCACTATCTGCCTAAGTCAGCTAGTTGACTTGGTCATTTTTTGACACTAAATACAAGATGAACCTTAAAAATTGACTTAGGCGTTTATGCTATGAGAATAACGATTTGTAAATAGATGAAGAAACACAGACTGAGTGTCAGCAGATGTGATGTCAGCACATGTCAGTGAAGAGGAGAATAGCAGGATATCCTGGAGGGTAAAGACACACACACGCACACACACACACGCACACACACACACACAAACACACACACACACACACACGCACACACACACACACACACACACACACGCACACACACATATCCTGAGAGAATCTGCCATGTCATGACTTCAGATCTGAGTCCGGGCCGAGGTCAGCAGCAGTCAGCTGGTCTCCCGGGACGCCCATACAAACAGAACTTCAACAACAAGTACATCTTCACTCAGAGACATGAGTTACGGATCAAGTGGGTCGCACAGAAGTGAAGGAGAACGTGGTCACACTAAACATCAGTGTCCTTGTACCAGTATCATCACACCAGAAAGTACTGTGTAATGAGCAGTATAGAACCGGTCTGTAGTCCCTGGTCCGGGTAGGTCCAGTCTAGTCCCGGGTCCGGGTAGGTCCAGTCTGTAGTCCCGGGCCCTGGTCCGGGTAGGTCCAGTCTGTAGTCCCGGGTCCGGGTAGGTCCAATCTGTAGTCCCGGGCCCTGGTCCGGGTAGGTCCAGTCTAGTCCCGGGTCCGGGTAGGTCCAGTCTGTAGTCCCGGGCCCTGGTCCGGGTAGGTCCAGTCTGTAGTCCCGGGTCCGGGTAGATCCAGTATGTAGTCCCGGTCCAGTCTGTAGTCCTAGTCCTTGTGTTGATAGGACCAGTCTGTAGTCCGGGTCCAGGTCCTGGTGGGACCGGTCTGTCGTCCGGGTCCAGGTCCTGGTGGGACCGGTCTCTAGCCCCCCTCCCCTCTCCGTTCCCTAATACCACTATTAGAGGGGTCTTTGTTGAGGAGGCGGTAGGAGGCAGAAGCGGTATTTAACATGCCGCTGCCAACCAAGTCTCTCCGTTCACCTCGGCCCGCGGGGAGCGGACCAGGGGTGTGGTGGTCCACCAGAGACCCCCGGAGGGGCAGGGTCTCTGGGGTCCCCGAGCGGGGGTGTGGTCGAAGCCTCCTCTGTGATTTACGGACATTGTGCTTTTATGGGCGAGAGGGAGAAGATCTCAGAGACACACGGGGCACAGACTGGAAAGACTGGATCTGAGTGAACGGAAACCTTTAAACCAAGGGATCACTAAATATGTTTATGTTGTTGTTTTTACAATTTTGATAAAGGATACTATCAATTAAATAGATATTAATAACTGTACATCGAGGCGGATTTTAAAATTACTGACCCTCAACATGGAAACAACATTCCTAACCACAGACCAGGACATCCTTGCACAGGCCTTTCAGTTAGTCACTTCCTGTCACACACGGTTAGCTCGCAAAGTCCTCTTACTCTGTTCCTGTGAGTCCATGAGTCATGGGTTCACACATTCATCTTCCCAGTTGTGAATCCCATAACATACGTCCTAACCCCGGCGTCACACATGGCCGGTCGCTGCTAATGCATTGTTTTTCGGCTTGTGCATATCGTCTCACACTCTCTCCAATAAAGACCATGATCCGTTATGTATCGCTCCAGAGGCTCGATACCTGACTGACGACAGGTGGGAAAGGTAGCTTTCAAGAAAGCCTCGGTCTTAAAATCCTTTGCAAAACGTGTCTTTGTTTTGCTGACCTCGTTTGAAATGAGTTAGAGGGCTGAGAGGAGAGAGGCAGCGAAGGGTCCCTTTATTTACAGGTGTGTGTGTGTGAGGTTATCTAAAGGAGTGTATTAGGTTATCTACAGGTGTGTGTGTCGGTCGTTTTCCAGGTGCGTGCATGAGTAATTTACAGGTGTGCATGTCGGTCGTTTACAGGTGTTTAGATCGGCCATTTACAGGTGGTTGTCTACAGGTGTGGATGTCGGACATTTACAGGTAGTTGTTTACAGGTGTGAATGTCGGTCATTTACAGGTGCTCATTTACAGGTGTGGATGTCAGTCATTTACAGGTGTGTATGTCCGTCACGCTCTCGCAGCGACGGCAGCGCACGTAGCAGCACCACACGAACTTGCAGGCGCAGCGCGTGACGTGCCGCACCACCCTGGTGTTGTAGCCGCGCCCGCAGCACAGCAGGCCGCAGCCGTCCGCCCCGCGGGAGGTCCGGCTGCAGGTCCGGCCCCGGGTGCCAAGGCTGCCGCGCCCCGGGTCCTCCAGGCAGTAGTTGGGCGACTTGTGGAGGTAGAGGAGGCGGTCGCGCTCCAGCGGCACGCGGCGGCTCACCTTGTCCTTGCGGCGGACCTTCTGCCGGGCAAAGCGCTGCAGGACCTCCACGCTGTTCTCGAAGCGTTCCTTCAGAACCGCCCCCACACGCACGAACGGGGCCAGGGACCGCCAGCAGGTCTTCACCGCGCAGGAACCGGACACGCCGTGGCAACGGCAGTCCGTCACCATGGTTCTTTCGACGGCCTGGGAGAGGAACATGGAACGGTCAGTCATGATGGTTCTGTCTAAGGAATGTAGAACCGTCAGTCATGGTGGTTCTGTCTAAGGAACATAGAACTGTCAGTCATCGTAGTTCTGTCTAAGGATCATAGAACCATCAGTGACTGTGATTCTGTCAACGGTATGTAGAACCATCAGTCATGGTTCTGTCTTAGAACCATAGAGCCGTCGGTCATCCTGGTTCTGTCTAAGGCCCCGTCCACACTAACCCGGGTAAATCTACAAACGCATAAATATTTATCCGTTTAGCCCTTCTTTCCACACTAAAACTGAGAATTCCGACACTGAAAATTGTGCTTTTCCAAACATATCGCTGAGGTGGATGAAAACGCTGGGTTTGCGTTGTAGTGTTGACAGGGTAGACGGAGGCTTTCAAGTACTATGACGTTCGGTTGCCATGATACTGCCATGACGCTGCCAGAAGCTTGCACTCGAGACCGAGAGATGCTCATCAAAAATATGGCAAGTGAAATGCAAATGATGATCTCTCTGTACAATGTACTAATTTATCTCCAGATACAACTCGACATATTTGCTCAAACATATTCGTTTCTTCAACACCGGAGGCCAGCTCTGTACTTGATGTCCTTAAGTGATGGTAAAAAACCCAAAAGACGGCAGTTCAAACCGTACTTGGAGCGGCGTTTATGGACAAGACCAGGTCAAAAATGATTATTATCAACTGTAAATAAAAGCTGATCGCGGGCCTGTAATCTAAATAGAGAGGCGTGGCGGAGTTGCGTAACCATGACAACAACTGTTTATCAAAATAATTTCAGTGTGGAACGTGGATGCAAAACATTCCGAAAACGATATGAAAACGATAGTGTGGATTGCGGATGTGCATTACATTTACCCGGGTTAGTGTGGACGGGGCCTCAGGAACATGGAAATCAGTCATCATGGTTCTGTCTAAGGAACATAAAACTGTCAGTCAATGTGGTTCTGTCTAAGGAACATAGAACCGTCAGTCATCATGGTTCTGTTTTAGGAACAAAAAACCGTCAGTCATCGTGGTTCTGTCACAGGAACAAAAAACCGTCAGTCATCAGGGTTCTGTCTACGGCCTGGGAGAGGAAGCAGTACTCTCTTCTTTGAGAACCTAGCCGCGCAGTTCCACCGATCCCCTTTTACTGCTTCGTGTTCCTCCTCACCTGCCGTCCGGCGTCGGTGTTGTGTTGGTTTACAGCCAGCAGGGCGGGGCTCGTTGCCCGTGGCAACGAGGTGTTTCCCGGGGGGCCGTCGAGGAACTGGCGGCTGAACCAGGTGGCGAAGCGGGTGTGGTCCGAGCAGCCGCCCCAGTGCCAGCCCTCCAGGGGGGAACCCAGAGACGGCAGGTTCCCAGCGGTAGAACCCAGAGACTGCAGGTTCCCCATGGTGGAACCCAGGGACGGCAGGCTCCCCGCGGTGGAACCCAGGGACTGCAGGTTTCCCATGGTGGCAACCAGAGACGGCAGGTTCCCAGTGGTGGAACCCCGGCCCTTCAGGTTCCCTGACGGAGAACCCAGGCCCTGCAGGTTCCCCGGTGGAGAACCCGGGTCCTGCAGACCAGCAGAGGAACCCGGGCCTTGCAGGTTCCCTTGTGGAGAACCCGGGCCCTGCAGGCTGGCGTCGCAGCCACACTCGGCGATGGCGCCCTGGCTACAGGCACGCGTGATGGCGTGGACCAGCCCCGCGGCCATCACTGCGTGGATGAAGGCGGACTCCTTGGTGCCTTCAAACACACATACACACACACACGCACACGCACGCACACACACAGTCCTCAATTTAGGTCTTTATCTGGGTGGATCTTATTAGGGTTTGTGACAACAAATCCAGTCTTAACCAGAAAAGCTCTCTTTGTGAAACAAGATTCACTTAACCAACCAATCAGCTGCTCTGAAATATGCCTTGAATAATGATATACTAACAATAACTCGTCAAAATAAATAAAAAATTATAATTTTTAAATTTAAAGTGAATGATTTATTATTTTATTTCAATAACATTAGATAAATTGTGTTCACAATTCCAGCTATTTCACGATAAACTCTTTTATAGGCGAATATATTATGTTTAATTCATTTCTATGTATTATTTAAAGCATATTAACAATATGGGTAATATTCTTTGTTTAAAATATAATATATCATATTTTATATTTTGTAGAAATAAATAAATAGATAAAAAAACAATAATCTTTTTATAAATGTTTCAAGTTGATGGCTAAAATATATCTTGCTTTTTATTGTTTTCATTTTAATGCAGAAGAAAAGAAGATAAGCAATCACTGCTTGTTTTTTTTTTTTGTTTTTTTCTTTCTACAACATAAGGCTAACCGGTATTAATTACCGACGATAAGCTGTGTGATAGTTTAAATAAGCAGGCTAGACGTGTTCCGCGGTATATCGGTGGTATATCTGGATGTGGTAGGCCTATATCGTTGAAATATTGTCAGTAGCCTATATCTGCGCCAGGGGGTAATTGGGTTATAATCAAATCACAGAAACGAATTAAAGCGCAATGAGCCCAAGGCCTACTGAGCCAGGAGCATAAAGCCCATGAACGCATGAATCTTACTACATGAAACACGTCCTCTACCTGGTCTTGTACAGAGCTCTGTCGGACCATTAGATAGGCTATATATTAATTATATATCGGCCAAAATAATAGTTAGTGCACGAAGTCCTACATGTTAGAGAGCTAACAACATACCGATTTCAACCGTATAAATCACTTACCGCTCGTTAGCTCGTAACCGAACACAGAGAAGTCTTTAGAGTCCTTCTGGTCTCTATAGTCCTTCTGGTCTTTAGAGTCCTTATATTCTTTAGGGTCCTTCTGGTCTTTAGAATCCTTATGGTCTTTAGATTCTGTATAGTCCCTGGACACTTTAGAGTCTTTAGAGACCTTATGGTCTTTAGACCCCTTCAAGTCTTTCGAGATTGTATAGTGTCTAGACCCTTTAGACCCTTTCGAGTCTTTAAATCTTCTAGAACCCTTAGAGTCTTTGGAGTCCTTAATGTCCTTAATGTCTTTAAAGTCTTTAGAGATCGTGCAGTTCCAGCGCTCGTGCTTGAACTGCGACTGGCACTCGGCGAGCCCGAGGCGCGCGCCGGCCTGCACGGCGGGAAGGAGGAACGGTCGCTTTCGGCACAGCTCCTTCTGCTCGCGGGAAAACGGCAGGTCGGAGCAGCCCCGCTGCTCGGCAACACCCGCCGAGCTGAGCCCGAGCCACCTAGAACACACGAGAGATAGTCAACACGCATCCAAGGCGACGGGAACTATAGTGAAGCAACAGTTATGCCCAACCACATTTTTTTAATCAGAAAATATTTTTTATAATAATAATGATTCTGCATATAATTACAATAATCTAAGCGATGTGTTTAAAAAAGTATAGATAGATAAAAAAAAAAACTGAAGAGGGTTAGGTCCTTTTTTGAGTTCTGAGAATAAAGTGAGAATTATGTGGTTAAAGTGAGAATTAGGAATTTAAAGTCAGAATTATGAGTTTATAGTTAGAATTATGAGAACAAAGTCCAAATAATGAGAATAAAGTCAGAATTATGAGTTTAAAGTCAGAATTATGAGAATAAAGTCAGAATAATGAGTTTAAAGTCCGAATTGTGACTTTTCAGATCTCAAAAAAGAATTATTATAATTACCTTAGACTTATATAGCACTTTCTAAATACTCAAAGAAGCTTTACAGAGTGAACACAAATAAAATGATTTAATAAGAACGTATAAGTCGAAAAAATATAACTAAATAAAAGATAGAATAGGATAAAAGTAGCCTACCACAGGAAGCTAATAGTTAAAACTAGGAATAGTTAGGAGGAGGGGAGAGAAGGGAAAGGAGGTTATGAGGTGAAGGCATTCTTGAAGAGGTCGGTACGGGGGCTTGCTGGTGGATAAACTGATTAAACAAATAAAAACTCAGATAATCCGTATCCGAACTTACATCCAGCTGGCCTGGCAGCAGAGGGGGAATACGGTGAGGAGGAGGAGGTGCAAGGTGCAGGTGTGGTGGACTCTCTCCATGGCCTCCTCTGAGCTCCTACAGGTTCTGGTCCATGGACCTCCTGATTGTCAGACTCCAGTAGGCTTCACCGCGACGCGACGCTGACGTTAATAAAACCTCACGACTCAGAGCGCAACGTGGCGATAATCAAACGATGAGAGGATGAGGATGAGAGGGTGAAACGTCCCGTTAGGTTCAGCACGACCCTCTTCGTGGGGGGAGACGCGAGTGAGGAGCATGAGGAGGTTCCTTCCTGGGCCCGGGAGGAGCATGGAGGTGAGACCAGGTCTGAGACGTTGACCCGGAGTGAGACGTCAACGCTCAGGACGGCACAGAAAGCCGGCAAGTAAGTTATGGATGAACCGAACGAGTTAACGAGACAAATGACAGGCGATTCGTTAATGGATCTGAGAACCAAACGCTTAGATTAACATTTACTTTAAGTGATGATGATCTTGTGAATGCACACACCCACACAAACATACACACGCACACGCACACGCACACACACCGACCCACCCACCCCCAATAGACAAACAGAGCCTCGTTAATGGAAGACTTATTTATGAATAGTGCAGCTCCATAGTGCGTTACACATACGTTTTAATACAATAACAGGAAGATCGTTTACAGACAAATATTTAGTAGCAAAAATGGGAAATTAAAGTAGTAAGATTGCAAAATAATAAATATTATATATATATATATATATATATATATATATATATATATATATATATATATATATATATATATATATATATATATATATACATACATACATACATATACACATGTTTTAATAAGAAGATGAAACCAAAAGGGTTTGGCCCTGATTTAAAATGGTGAGGCAGCTTGGCTAGATCTGTGGTCGACACACACACACACACACACCCACACACACACACACACACACACACACACACACACACACACACACACACACACACACACTCCAAATATATAAGAAAATAGGCACGATTATGATCTGTAGAAAAATATAGACAACATAGCAATCTCTCTAATATATTGATAATGTTTCCTGCATAAACCCCTTGGCTGATTGGTGGTGAACATAATAACATCTCTACTGTTATAAGAGGGTGAACAAGCTCCACATATTTTGGACGCTTATGAGTCTGTCTCTCGGGTACATGACGACAAGTCCGTCAGCAGCAGCTCAGGGTCAGGGATCAGAGGTCAGCCCGCTGACCTTGACCCCCTCTCACCAGGCTCAGTCTCCGTATAGTCGTCCAATCAGAGCCGGGTGCAAAGGACAGTTAGGGATCTAAGCGTTCCGATGATGGAGCAGGCCTTCGGTCAGTCGGACCGGTCGACGGCGACCGCGTCTCGTCTCAGCGCGCCTCGTGCTGTTTGACCCCTCCCCCCGTGGCGTTGAACCCCACCCCCTCCCACAGCCGGGTCACATGGTGCGGTCCTCAGCTCCCTATTGGCCGGTGTGCCGTAGCTCAGCGTTGAGTCAATGGGGAGACGAAACAGGGATACACTTCTTCATGCTCAGCTGCTGACAAGTGGACCGGACAAACCTAGCGGCCATCTTGGCTCCACCCTAGCGGCCATCTGGGCTCCGCCCTGGTGGCCATCTTGGTTCCAAACCCTAGCGGTGTGCGTTTCCTCCTCAGGGGGGGGTCCCGGGACAGAGCCGGCTCAGCAGGATCTCAGAGTACACAGCGTTCACCGGCCCCTCCACGTGGTACGAGGGGGCTTGGGGGCCCGTTCCGCTGGGGGGCCCGGTGCTGGCCCGGGTCCCGTTGGAGCCGTAGGGGGGGCCGGTTCGGGCCCTCAGGGGCCCAGGGGCCTGGACCCGTTTCTCCACCTGCGCGGAGCGAGGACACAGTCATGGTTAGAGTGCCCCTTTACCTTATGGAAGTGGCCCCTCTACCTTATGGAAGTGGCCCCTTTACCTTATGGAAGTGGCCCCTTACCTTATGGAAGTGGCCCCTTTACCTTATGGAAGTGGCCCCTTTACCTTATGGAAGTGGCCCCTTACCTTATGGAAGTGGCCCCTTTACCTTATGGAAGTGGCCCCTTTACCTTATGGAAGTGGCCCCTTACCTTATGGAAGTGGCCCCTTTACCTTATGGAAGTGGCCCCTTACCTTATGGAAGTGGCCCCTTTACCTTATGGAAGTGGCCCCTTTACCTTATGGAAGTGGCAGGCGCAGTGTCCGGGCAGGAAGTCCCTGTAGCGGCCCTGGGTGATCTGGAAGGTGTCCAGCACCTCGTAGCCCAGCATCTGTGCCTCCGCCACGATGGCCTGGTTCTCCCGGTGGAGCTCCTGCATCTCCCGCTGGAGGGAGACAAGGAGACGGTACAGAGATACACTAAGCTGCTGAGAGCGGACTCGACGGACACAGCTAGGAGCCATCTTGGCTCGACTGCTATTCAATCCTGGCGGCCATCTTGGTTCAAAACGCTAACAGGCTGATGGAACTGAATGCGGAATTCCGCATTGAGTTCCATCAGCCTGTTAGCGTTTGGGAACAAAGATGGCCGCCAGGATTGAACAACGATGGAACAAAAATGGAACCAGGATGGAACCAGGATGGAGCCAAGATGGAGCCAAGATGGAGCCAAGATGGCCGCTAACTGAATAAGGCTTACAGAGTTAGACTACTGTGGTCCAACAGCCCTCGTAGTTAGCAGGTGTCGGTAAGCATCTATCACACAGAAGGTCTTGAAGTGCTGGACAAAAGGTACCTGGCTAAGTGACCGGAGGCCGTGAGCAGGGAGATGGAAGCCGATGCCGAGCGTCTTGATCACCACCGTGACGTTCTCCAGAGACCCTCTGGTCAGCAGCCGAGGAGAGGCAGGAGGGACACAGGGTTAAAGAAATACCAAACCCGGAGACAACAGCAGAGGACAGTTTTGCACTGCAGTGGAGAGTGTAGCAGGGCTATGGATGATCCTGCTTCAAATATTAGCTGCTATTGCAGTGTAGCAGTTACTGAGGAAATGTGGACTCAAAATGCTCCCATTGACTTGAAACGCCTAGTCCTCGCCTTAATCACCTCTCTAGCACCTCCTTAATGGTCCGGAGATGGCGCGTCCGGAGCCACTGGACGCCCCCCACCACCAGGGTGGTGTGCTGGGAGTTGGAGAGAGGCCGGGACCTGAGGGAGGAGGTTTGGAGAACGTCACGAAGCTCCAACTCTGGAACTGCCGAGCAACAACACGTCGCAATTCTAAAAGTCTTTAGAACAGAACCTGCGACCTGCCCACCCTTAAAACGACAAATGTTCAACCCTTCTTCATGTAAACACCTGATAATAGAGGTATTAATGCGGCTGCATAATCTGAACCAATAAACCAGATGTCTGTCTGTGTCCAAATGTGTCTGCTTAACACCTGGCCGGCAGCTTATCCAGCTGTGCCCAGGTGTGTGTGAGGAGCCTCACCTGGACAGCAGCTGATCTAGGTGTGCCCAGGTGCGTCTGAGCAGCCTCACCTGGATAGCAGCTGCTCCAGGTGTGTCTGATGAACATCTGGCCAGCAGCTGTTCCAGGTGTGTGAGGAGCCTCACCTGGCCAACAGCTGCTCCAGGTGTGTCTAGGTGTGTCCAGATGTGTGTGAGGAGCCTCACCTGGCCAGCAGTTGCTCAAGGCGTGTGTGGGAGGAGCCTCACCTGGCCAGCAGCTGCTCCAGGTGTGTCCAGGTGTGTCCAGATGTGTGTAAGGAGCCTCACCTGGTCAGCAGCTGCTCCAGCGCGTGCTGGAAGGTGGGCCTGGCTCTCTCCTCCAGCCAGAACTGGGGGTAGTAGGAGTAACCCACGTGGGTGCGGCCCTGGTTGAGGTGACCGAAGAGGAGCGTTCTGTGGGCCTTCTCCCAGTCCTGCAGCGTGGAGTTCACCCGCTCCATCAGGAAGTACATGATCCCTCGGTTGGTGGAGTCCCCGATGAACAGCAGCTGAAGGAGGAAGGAGATGAGGAGACAAGGAGACAACATCAGGGAACCAGAAGTACTCCGGTTTTTGTGTTATTAGCGTTCTCAACCAAGAGACAAATACACAGTAGTTCTTCTAATGGACATAGTTTCATGAAGCATCCATCCCCCGTCCCGCCATCATCATCAATCCCAGGGGTTTGTTGACACCTGACTCCCCCCATGGAGGTCTCCTGCTGCTCAATATTTCGGGCAGCAGAAATTCTTAGCCGGTGTTGAGAAAGATGCTGTAGCATCTCTCAAGATACAAGTTCTTCACCACAGAATTGCCCTTTTCAGGTTTTCAAGAGACAATACGTTTTTGCCGGACATATCTTGTTTAAAATTAATGTAAAAATGTACTTACAAATATTTTTTTATAAGTAATTTACAAATTATTTACAAATTATTTGTAAAATTCATTTACAAATTATTTTAAAAATTAATTTACAAATTATTATTTAAATTCATTTACAAATTAATTTTAAATTCATTTACAAATGAATTTACAAATTCATTTACAAATTAATTTACAAATTCATTTTAAAATTCATTTACAAATTCATTTTAAAATTCATTTACAATTAATTTTAAAATTCATTTACAAATTCATTTTAAACGATGCAGCTCCCGGGAGCTAGGCCGCCCATGCTGGGTGCTAGGCGCCCCATGCTGGGTGCGGAGCCCATGCTGGGTGCGGACCCCCTGGCCTTCTCACCTTACTCCCGGACAGACAGGCCTGAAGATGCAGGCGTCCGACCACGGGGTGGTAACAGTCATCCGGTCGCCAGGCAACCTCCCGCCAATCACAGGTTCGATTATCAGCACAGCTGAGGCAAGGGACGACCCAACGGCCTGTCACAAACACACACACACACACACACACACACACACACAATCTCAGTGTGAACATGTGTGTGCCTTTTCAGTGTTCTTTATGTACCATCAGTAATATGATTTACTATCACAGGCAGACAGAGAGACAAACTAGGCTAACTAGTGTGTACCGGGTTCGGCCCCAGAGGTGCAGGGTCTAGGAGAGTCCGGAGATCCGGTCTGGAGGCTTGGGGGTCCAGAGACCGGCTCCAGGCCGCAGGGCTTCTCTGGCTGCAGGACAAGACCGCAGTCCTTGAACACAGAACACAGAACACATCAGAACCAGTCCTACTGCACAGAACCACTCCTACAACATAGAACAAGACCTACAACATAGAACCAGACCGCAGTCCTAGAACATAGAACATATCAGAGCCAGTCCTACTGCACAGAACCACTCCTGCAACACAGAACCAGTCCTACAACATAGAACCAGTCCTACAACATAGAACAGAACCAGGCCTACGACAGCTTAGTCGCGAGTTCAAACACCAACCGCTTTAAAAGAAAAGGTTTCCCTGTGGATTGTTCAGAGGTCAGAGGTCAGGTAAACGGGCTGATGAAGTGGCAGGAAGCTCCTTGGATCCCAGGGGGCCCGCGGACTACTGAGGGCCCGCAGGACCCCGACACACACACGAGAAGTATTCTCACCGACACACACACACGCACAACTATGTCAACTTACACGTTTACACATCTACTCCAACACAAACTCACCAGACGCACACACACACACACACACCAAAACACACGCTGAGACACACGCACACACACTCTGATACACACTGAAACACACACACACTGACTCACACACTAAGAGTGGCTGGCACACACACACACACACACATACTCTCTCTCCCAGGGGCTTGGTGGGCGGGCGAGACATTCCCCTTGCGGGCGTCGCTGCTGGCGACAAAGTGCCACAAGACAACATAACAGGGATTTTCTTGTCCGTACATGCGCACGCGGGGCGGGGGCAAACACCGCGGGGAACGGGGGTCTGGGGGTTGGGGGTGGGGGGGGGGCCCGCTTTCATCTTCTGAGACGCTTTCCCTCCACCGCGCCCTGAAAGAGCCATGGCGGCACGACCATGTGACCAGACCGACGCAGAGAGCAACTTCACCTTCACCCAGTGCTGAAGACCCACCCTGACGTCTGGGCTGAGAGATCCACCCAGTCAGCCCAGTACGCCTGACTGGGACCTCCTGGATCAGCCAGAGGAAAGGTTCCGATGGTTCTGAAGGTTCTAGTGGTTCTAATGGTTCTAATTGATCTAATGGTCATGATGGTTCTACTGGTTCTGATGGGTGACCCAGAGAGAGACCCCTAAAGTGATTCACAGACCCTCTCAACCACGGGTCTTAAACCAGTAGTCAGACGCCTCAGCCCTGGTTAATAACACCATACACCACCTGGTCTCCACCTAACTACACCCTCTACCAGGACATACACCACCTAGTCTCCACCTAACTACACCCGCTACCAGGACATACACTCACCTGGTCTCCACCTAACTACACCCTCTACCAGGACATACACCACCTGGTCTCCACCTAACTACACCCTCTACCAGGACATACACCACCTGGTCTCCACCTAACTACACCCGCTACCAGGACATACACCACCTGGTCTCCACCTAACTACACCCGCTACCAGGACATACACCACCTGGTCTCCACCTAACTACACCCGCTACCAGGACATACACCACCTGGTCTCCACCTAACTACACCCTCTACCAGGACATACACCACCTGGTCTCCACCTAACTACACCCGCTACCAGGACATACACCCCCTGGTCTCCACCTAACTACACCCTCTACCAGGACATACACCACCTGTTCTCCACCTAACTACACCATCTACCAGGACATACACTCACCTGGTCTCCACCTAACTACACCCTCTACCAGGACATACACCACCTGGTCTCCACCTAACTACACCCTCTACCAGGACATACACCACCTGGTCTCCACCTAACTACACCCTCTACCAGGACATACACCACCTGGTCTCCACCTAACTAAACCCTCTACCAGGACATACACCACCTGGTCTCCACCTAACTACACCCTCTACCAGGACATACACCACCTGGTCTCCACCTAACTACACCCTCTACCAGGACATACACCACCTGGTCTCCACCTAACTACACCCTCTACCAGGACATACACCACCTGGTCTCCACCTAACTACACCCTCTACCAGGACATACACCACCTGGTCTCCACCTAACTACACCCTCTACCAGGACATACACCACCTGGTCTCCACCTAACTACACCCTCTACCAGGACATACACCACCTGTTCTCCACCTAACTACACCCTCTACCAGGACATACACCACCTGGTCTCCACCTAACTACACCCTCTACCAGGACATACACCACCCTTTCTCCACCCTCTACTGACCTGGATGAAGCCGCACATGACGTGGTTCCCGAACAGGGGCAGGCTGGGGGGGCCCTCACGGAACAGATGCAGGGTGTAGGTGGTCATGACGACAGGCTCCGCCCCCGGCCCCGCCCCCTGGTCCACCAGCAGGATCTGGACCCGGCTGTCCCCCAGTCCCACGGGGTAGTGGGCTGTCCTGAGGGGAGGGGGGGGGGGGGGCGGCAGAGAGGTCACCCAGAGCCCCTCAGCATCACAGCGCGGGCAACAGTCATAGTTTAATTATGTGCTTATGTATTTTAATATACCATATTTATGTATACTATATGTTACAACCATAACCCTTACATTCAAAAAATATTGATGTATGTAACAATGTTGGTTGCTACACGCCACATTGGTGCATTTTAGTGTGATCAGGTCAGGTCCGTCAGACAGACCTCTTCACCTGACTCACGGTCTAACTACTTGACCCATCCTATCTCTTTTGAACAGACAGCAGAGAGAAGGTCAAGATCAAAAGAGGAGAGGCAGAAACACGCAGGTTAAATTCTTAATGAAAACCTCCCGTCTCATTTTAAACAATGACAACGGTTTGGTTTCTGAAAGGGGGTCCATGGTGAGCCTCACCCGGGTCCTCCGTGGTGGTCTAGGTGGACCCGGCAGGCTCCGCTGGCGGGCTGGGGCCGGACACGGACCACCAGGGTGTGGAAGGGGACCTCGGCCCGGTAGGCCCTCAGGTGGGGGCTGAAGGGGGGGCTCAGGGTCAGCGGGGGGTCCGTGTAGAGCTGGCGGAGCTGGAAGTCCCCGCAGAGCTCTGGAGGAGCAGAGGAACCACCACACAGGAGAGGGTCACGGTGAACGGAGGGCACTTACTAGGAGGAGCCGGGGATCGAACTAGCAACCTTCCGGTGACCAGCCAACCCGCGCTAACTCCTGAGCCACATGCCGCTCAGAGTCGGTATGTGGTGTTCGATTTACAGATCGGAGCAGGTGGGGAACAGTGAGGCTACTCTTGGAAGAATCCCTTGAATAAGGACTTCTTCTCAGGAGACAAACGACTCGGTCCTGCTGGACTTATGGACGGACTTTCCCTCTCAACTGCATACTTTGGGAGGTGTTACCTCTCCCTGGGAGACTGTCGGCCTGGCTCCTCTGCAGGTCGCTCAGAGACTCCGTCTGGTTGCTGCTGTGAAGGGAGGAGAGGACATCAGTGTCTCAGTGGTCAGTAAGAGGAAGGGAGGAGAGGACATCAGCGTCTCACTGGTCAGTAAGAGAGGAAGGGAGGAGAGGACATGAGTGTTTCAATGGTCGGTAACAACTTAAAGTGATTAATTCTCTTTACAGCGCACACAACTCCTGCTGAGATTTAGTCCAACATTGAGGGTCGAGCTAGAACGTCAAACCTCCAGCGTCCACAACAGACTCTAGGAGTGTGACTCCAGAGCTCCTCATTTGGGCTCAGGTTTAAATGAACTGTGTGGTTCTGTGTGGCTCTGTGTGTGGCTGTGTGTGGTTGTGTGTGTGGTTTTGTGTGGTTGTGTGTGGTTGTGTGTGGTTGTGATTAGTCTCCTCTTACCTGTTCCCGTGGTTCCTCTGGAGATGGTAGAACTGGACCAGGTGGAGCAGCAGAGTCTGGATGGGGGACACACCACCTCTAGGCGGCCGGATGGACGGACGGAGCTGGTGGGGGAGAAGCCTCCCCTCTGGAACACCACCCGGATACACCTGAACACGCCCACATGATCAGAGCCTGACCACTCCCACATGATCAGCACCTGACCACTCCCACATGATCTGCACTGAACACGCCCACATGATCAGCACCTGAACACGCCCACATGATGAGCACTGAACACGCCCACATGATCAGCATCCCACAAGATCAGCACCCCATGGGACCAGCACCATGTGACAAGCACCATGTAATCAGACCATGTGATCAGACCATGTGATCAGAACCACGGATCATCACCCCATATGATCAGCACCATGTGATCAGCACCCATGCAAACAGCACCCGGGGTAACACAGGGAACACCCGGAACACAGGTAACACCCAGGACACAACTCACCACAAACTACAATGATCCGACAATAAGTAATAAACTTTAAACTATACAAGGAACAAAGGAAAGACAAGGGCTTAAATACCAAACACATTAGGGGAGGGAGCAGTAATCACACAGGAGGGAAACCTGACCGGACATGGGGAGAAACAAGACAGAGATACCAAAGTAAAACCGGAAACACACCAAAGCAAGACAAGGAAACAGACAGACCATGACACGTCCACAAGGTCCCAGCCTGCCTCGTGTTGGTCTCTTTGTTCCAGGTTGTTTTTGTGAGCAGGAACTCAACCCTGACCTCCTTTCTCTGCTCTGTTTCCAGAAGAGTGTCGGGTCGAGACAATGTTACAATGTTTCCAGGATTCCCTTTTAGAACACTGCGTATTCTGGCATCACACGACGGAACTCGTACCCTGTCCTCTGTCTCCTCTAGGGGTTTAAACACAGAGCAGCAGTCTATTTTATAGTGTATTTTATTTTGCTTTATTCTATTGTATTTGATTCTTTTTTAAGCACTGAAAATACAGTATGTCACACAAACATTTAACCGCCTATCCTGTGTGAGTATGACAAATAAAAACCTTTGAATCTTGAGAATTAACCCAGATATTTTCTGGCTTAAATTTGTGTCAGTCACCCGTCGGATCAGATGAGGACGTGCAGATCACGGGTGAGAACAAAGAACAAAACAACATGTACTCTCTCTCAGATCATGGGTCTCAAAGCTGGTGAATAGAGCTTTAGTTCACCAAGTCAAACGGTCCGGATCCTCTCAGCTGTCTGTGGAACTGCAGCATCAGCAGGAGTTGGGGCTCTGGTAAACATCGGGCCGGTCCTCCTTCACAGCCTCCAGCCTGCAGACCAAAGGAGGCCACCGTCAGTCAGACATTGTCAACCATTTTAAAATATCCCACCTTCAAATATCCGTCAGAATCCAAAAGGGAAGTTTGAAAAAGAAAAGGCTATCTGGTGAGTGAGTGTGTGCGTGTCTGCGTGCTTCTGTGTGTAAGTGCGTGTATGCGTGCCTGCATGTGTGCGTGTGTGTGCCTGCATTTCTTCATTGATTGTTGATCTGTACGTGCGTGTGTGTTTGTGTCCACGTGCACCTGTCCATGCATCACTGGCAGCAGGAAGTGCAGAGTGTCCTCCAGTATTGTCTCTCTGGTGATTTGGCCGTCGAAGGGATCCTGCAGGCCAGCGAAGCTTAGGTCTCTGTTGATCTGTGAGGAGACGAGCCGTCAGACCTAGGGGACATGCTGCCCTCTAGTGGACGAGCCGTCAGACCCAGAGGACATGCTGCCCTCTAGCGGACGAGCCGTCAGACCCAGAGGAAGTGCTGCCCTCTAGTGGACGAGCCGTCAGACCCAGAGGACATGCTGCCCTCTAGCGGACGAGCCGTCAGACCCAGAGGACATGCTGCCCTCTAGTGGACGAGCACTACACTCATTAGGTATGCATTAGTCTACTCACCAGTAAGTCAATAACTGTAATATTTAGTTCATGAATCTTTACGAAATGTGTACTTTTTCTTGGCCTCTAGTCAGCAAGATAACGGCATCACTTCACAGCCTGCTGCTGTCTGCTGCTGTCTATGACGTGTGTGGACCAAACGATTCATCAATTCAGTAAGAATTGATGAATCTATACATCAGCTATCCATCCGTCACTCAACTCATCCATCACTTAAGCAATCCATCATCCAACGTGTCTCATCGGCAGATTGTGGTTACCATGGCGACCGTAGGGACGATGGTGCCGGTGAAGTGGAGGGTGAAGGTCAGCAGCTGGTAACACAGCAGGCACCTGCGGGGGGTTCAACAAAGATTAAAACAGAGGTCAACGTCACGCTGCAGCGAGGAGAACGGTGAGGAAGAGGTTTGGTTTAATGACCTGCCGGAGTGGTCAGAGTCCGGCGACGGCCACACCGCCGCCCGCAGCACCTGACCCACCACCACCCTCACCTGGATCAGGGCCTCGTCAGACCGGACCGGACCCAGGTGCCTGCTGAGGAACTCCTTGAGCTGAGAGAGAGACAGAGGGGGGGGGGGAGTGAGACAGACAGAGAGAAGAAGGGGGGGGAGGAGAGAGAGACAGAGAGAGAGGGGGGGGGGGGAGAGAGACAGAGAGAGGGGGGGTGAGAGAGAGAGGGGGGGGGGGGGGGAGAGAGAGAAAGAGGGGGGGGGAGAGAGCGAGAGACAGAGAGAGAGAGAGAGAGAGAGACAGAGAAAGACAGAGAGAGAGAGACAGACAGACAGACAGACAGACAGACAGACAGACAGACAGACAGACAGACAGACAGACAGACAGACAGACAGACAGAGGGGGAGGGGAGGGGGAGAGAGAAAGACGGAGAGAGGGACACATAGATAGAGAGAGAGACAGAATGACAGAGAGACAGAGACAGAGAGAGGAAGACAAGACTGAGTCTGGACTCCCCACCACCCCAACCCAGCGTTGAGTTACCTCCTGTGTTCCAGGTTTCAGACCCTAACAGCAGGGCTCCCCCCTGACCACTCACCTGGGTGGTCTGGGCCCACAGCTCTCCGTCCCCCTGGGCCAGGCACCTCTCGTGGAGGAAGGCCGTGGGCGAGACGGCCGAGGTGAGCAGGACGTAGACGTGGACCGCCGCCCGCAGGCCCGGAGACGCAGCGGTGGAGGTCGGGGCTGAGGGAGGCCCAGAGACCCTGACAGGGGGAACATCTTTACCTCTACTTTCAGGGGGTTTAGCAGACGCCTTTATCCAAAGCGACTTACAATAAGCACATTTGTCAGAAGAAAGAAAAACAACAATATATCGCTGTCGGTACAGTAAGGATGTTCATAGAACCAAGTGCCAAGCACCAACAATCGCTAGGTTAACCTATTCCCTGTATACAACAAAGATAGTAGCTAGGATAAGATGATACACAATACTATAGTGCCAGGACGTACGACATACATTAAGGGCATAAGAGGGGCGTGGTAGGTGAGGGTGTGGTGGGTGTGGGTGGGTAAGAGGGGAGGCTATGCAGAGTCCAGGTGAACTCCGAACAAGTGAGTTCTGAGTTTTTTATGAAAGCTGTCGAGCGAATCTACGGTCCTCATATCGGCAGGGGAGGGATCTTCAACCCACGGTGCTGATGTTACAGATATAGATTAATAGATGTTATATGATCCTACAGCGTTACTGAGGCGATAGTACATAGATATAGATGAGTAGACGTGAACTTACAGTGGTGTAGGCTCTGGAGGAGAGGCGGTCTTTGTGGGGCCGCAGGCAGACGGCATCATGGGTAACTGAACTCCTGAGCAGCACAAGGAATAACCAGAAATATAAACTTGTTAAAAATGTTGACGTTTGAGTTATTCCTTTCCTGCTGAGATCTCCAAAAAGAGAGCCGGTGTAACATTACAGGAAGTTGTTTTTGTGTTATAAAAAGACACGAATAAAGTACAGGTTATGAATGGATGTATCTGTCTTAATGAAAGAGTTGAACTCTTCTCCCCCGCTCTGTTCCCATGACTACTGCGTTCAGGGGAGGGGACAGAGTCTCAGGGTTTAACATGGTCTAGCGTCTGAAGAACGTGAACATATCATCATCAGACCCGGAGAACCGACCTGCGAGTCGCGGGTCCGTGGAGAACCGGCAGCGACCGGCTCCCGCGTCGGAGAAGGCATCCGACAGCTCTGGGATCAGGTTCACCTGGGGGCAGAGAGCCGGCAGACCGTCAATAAAGAGGATTCATGTTAGGTAGTATTATCATAAATACATTTTCTGAATCATTAACTTGTCGCCTATGGTATTATTATACTACCACTAGCTAACTATACTACTACAACACAAGCCTGCGTCGTCGAAGGCAACGAGGGCTGGGGACGATGTGTCTCACCCCCTGAGGTGGTCTCCGACGGTCTATCATGGGGTCTCAACCTCAGGTGCTCTAACCTATCGGGTCTCACCATCTGGTGCGGCTGCAGGCGGCCGAAGGGAACGCTCCAGAGACAGCTCTTCTCAGAGCTCCTCAGACAGGCCAGGACGCTCCACAGACAGGCTCCTGGAGGAGAGACAGACAGAGGAGGAGGAGTCATGAGCTCAGACATCGCAGGACATTCAGTCTGCAGAACGGTGGACGGGACCAACAGGTAGGACAGGTAGAACTTCCACAGGGGGAACCTGTTGTTATCGCTCAGAGCAGCTCAGGGATCGGTGTTCGGTATTCAGGACTCCCACCGATGCCTTTAAGCCTGACTCGGTAGCCCCGCCCCCAAAACATCTGAGGGGAGCTTAGGCAGCAGGTCTGCCTAGCGTTGTGGAAGATAGCGGTCATGTGGGATGAGACAGGGAGAGAGCAGGCAGCTGGCCAAGGGGGTGGGGAAACAGAGAGACAGACAGCTAGTGCCGTCCGATCACTTCAGCCGGACAGGAATATTACAGGCCTGCGACAGCAACAGATATGAGGTTTTTATTTTATTCGTCAGAGCATTTGATTCGTCGATTGCTGTCGGGATCGATTGCACCCTCTATTCTGAGAGGGGTGGAGGTTCTGAGAGGGATGGGGGTTCTATGAGAGGTGGAGGTTCTGAGAGGGGTGGAGGTTCTGTGAGGGATGGGGGTTCTGTGGGGGGTGGAGGTTCTGTCCGGATGGAGGGTCTGTGTTCAAGACCTTTCCACCCTTCCTGCCCTGCTGCCCATAAGCAGAGGCGCTGCATCCCTTTAGGCCTACCAGGCAATTGCTTGGGGCCCCGGGCCACTACTAGGGGGCCCCCTAGAGCCCAAAATAAAAAAATAATAATAAATCGCTCCATACCCCCCCCCCCCCCCCCCCAACATTCAACAATCCTCTGCCTAGGGCCCCCACACTCCCTAGAATCGCCCCTGCCCATAAGTAAGGCAGGAGCCCTCCGACTGGAGCTGGTTCCCAGGCAGCCCCCCCCCCTGCCCCCAGGAGGGGGCCAACACTGAGGATGATGGGTAGTAAAATAGAGCTCCTCCTGCTCACCCTGCTGGGTTGTGAGTCCGACGCTGCGGTCGGCGTAGCGCACCAGGCTGACGTCGTAGCCCGTCTGCTCCAGCACCCGGCGGTACAGCTGCACCTCGGTGTCCGACTCCGAGTTCTGACCCAACACCACCACGGCTCGGACCGGCCCGGAGCCCAGGACCTGCTGCTGGAAGGGGGGGGGGGGGGGGGGGGGCGGAGGAGACCGGGTCAGGATTAAAGAACGGTGCTGATGAGGACACATACACGTCATGGCGGTCACAACAACATCGAGTAGAGCCCATATGGAAGCTGTTGGTTTTTAATTGGGTTGCACCAGGGTATAAATTGTTATGCAGAAGAGTTGTACTTGATGCGTTACCAAGCATGCAACGCTCTCTCAGAGACCTGACAGGAGCGCTGTTTGAAGATTAGCCGTAGAATAGACAACCTGGTTAAAATAAGTTACACAACGAAAGCTGCCTCTCTCAAATTCGGTTAGTCATTGATCAGTCAAGCGTTTAATCTGTACCAGATTTCTTTTTTTGTTTGCAAATGATTAAGCTTATATTTATATACTTAAATTGTGTTGTAGGCCTACTTTGTGCTGTTGGCCTGCAATAACACTGTAGCCACGCCGTTAGAGTACCTAATAGAGACAGACGTGAAACATTACAACCGGTAAATGATCATTGATCATTAATCGCATTCATAATATTTGATGATCTGGTTATTTGGGTTTTGGTTTCAAGATCTATGAACTGAACGTTGGCCACGAAGGCGCAGACACGTGACTAAACTTCTCCTCCGCTGCCCGTGACGAGAATAACAAGCTGCTCATCCGGCTCCTCCAGCTCCTCATGGTTCCTCCGCTCCTTATCCTTCTCCAAACACCGGGTCATTTGAAGGGACCCTCAGAGCTGGACACTGGGTCTCTCAGGTCCCTCAGCTGTCTGCCCCCTACCTGAACCCAGGACCCTCCTCCAACAACAACACACGGGGCTCCCACCCCCTCAGAGAGAGGAGCCCTGTGACCACACAGCCCAATAACACCGTAGCACCCCAACACATCCCATCTGGAGCTTCTAACGGGCCTTGTTACCACACAGCCTGATTGCACCGAAATACATGTATATAATATAGAATAATGTATCCCATCTGGACCTTCTAACGGAGCCGCTGGAGGAACAGAGCTAAATTAACCCACCAACATCTGCGTTTTTATCGGTTTTTCACGTTGCTTGCCCGCATTTATATAACCTGGGGGGCAGCTGCGTGAGTTCCTCGGTCCCAGTGGATCTACAGGGGGCCACAGGACGCAGTTCTGAAGTTACCTGACAATAGTTTGAGGAGGAAGGAAGGTCTCACCCGTCTCCCTCTCTCAAGGTTGTCCAGCCAGTCCACGAGCGGTCCTGCTCCGTCCCTCTGGACCTCCTCCAGCAGGCGGTCCAGGCTGGACCCCGAGACCCCGGGGGGTCCTGTTGGACCAGGGGCCGGCCGTTCGAGTCCAGAACCGCTCCGGCCGCTCGCCAGCAGATGGTAGAGGAGACAGACGGCCGGGACCAGCAGGAGGGGAAGGGAGCAGGGTCTGCGGCGGAGCGGCCAGAGACGGGACCAGACCCGAGCACACAGCAGCATCCCGGGTCCGGGTCCGGGTCCGCTCTCAGGACGAGGAGCAAAGAGAAGTCCTGAGAAGGTTACGGACTCAGGGTCTAAAGTTCTGTGAGAACACAGAGGCGCTGAAGCCAGCTTCCTGCGGTCCGAGGGTTGAACTCCATTTCACTTGCTGCGGTTCCGAACTAAACCGAACTTCTCAAACATCTGAAGCGTCCGTCGGTCCCGTGATACTTCGCACTTCCAGCAAATAAAACAAGGACGCTAGAACAAATATCGGAATTGACTGAGGACGCTCACGGATGCAGACTGAGAAGTTGCAAACTCTCCGCGAGAACCGAGAGCTCTCTGCACGGGACCTCCGACGTCAGCTCCTCGAACTACTCATTCCTGAGGCAGAGGCAGTATGGAGACCAGCCCGGTAGGACCGCATCTGGTTCCATTTAAAGTCAGAAAAAAAGAAAAGTCTAAAGACTTCCTTCCTCCCTCCCGGCGCCATCTCTGCTCCTTCAGCGGCCAAAAGGTTTCCTTTCTTCTCACGATCAGGGAGCAGAGGAGTGACCTGGCGACTTTTACTGCCGTGAGACAACTGGGCCTCGTCAGGGGGTCCAGAGACCGCCCCCCCCCCCCCCCCCCCACACACCCGCCATCAAGGTCCAACTAAAACAGTCTCAGTTATTTGTGGAACGAGAACAGGAAACGCACCTAGCTGGAGGCAGGGTGGAGGTCAGCAGACAAACAGACCAGTGACACACCAGCAACACACACCAGTAACAGGAGGGAAATAAAGACCAACACAGCAGTAGTACCAAACATCTGGATCCTTTTATTGTACATCTTGATATTTCTAAAACACATACACACACGCACACACATACACACACACAATCAGTGCAGAACAACTAGTGACACACACACACACACACACACACTTTACACCCTCATTCTTCTCATGGGACACATACACATACTCTAACTCTTGGTTTGGACCGAGTCCTGGAATCAGACGACACGCGCACAGGAACGTTTCTTTACACTCGGCGCTTCACAGCCAGGGAGCGGGAGTGGAGACGCCCTCCGGACCGCCGAGGCCGTGACCCCCCCGCCCCCCGCCCCCCCCTGCTCCGTCACCCCCGCTCCGTCCCCAGCTTCTGGGTGGAGGCGATGAGGACCGGGAGACCGGGGGGAGAGGAGGCGCCGGGCTGAGCTCTATTTGTGCCGGCTGCCCCGGCGCTTCATGGCGGCGGTGCACTGGGGGCAGAACCACTTGCCCTTGGGGGCCTCCGTCAGCCCCACGCAGCCGTAGTGGAACCACTCGATGGGGCACTGGGGAGACACAGGGAGACCGGGTTAGAGGGGGGACGCCGGAGAGGGTCAGCACTCAGGACAGCTAGTTATTCAGATACCGATACCCGTATTGGAAATGCCTTCGGAGGATACCATCACGTGACTCGCTTAGGGTTGCCGCGGCGTGGACATTTTCACACCGAGTAATACGCTCGTGTCAACACCGGTATTACCGAGTATAAACGGTGTAAACTTTGAAACTAGGTCAATCGCCATCTTCTACGTCAACTCTCCTCTCACACTCGGTGACAGCGTCTTATAACGTTCTATATATAATAGTATAATATCATTTTATATATAATATCACGGCCAAAAGCTCTGCGCGCCAGATGGCTGTAGCGCGGGGAGCTAGACTAGCTCATTAACTACACAGGCAGAGAACATCACAAACATGTGCTGAGTTATGCCGCCTTCAGCTAACGGTCGGAGGTATACTTACATCTGTGTTGTCACAGCCGACCATCTCCCCGTAGGAAACCTAGGAGACAACAGACAGTAGTTAGTGAGTGGAGACAACAGGTAGGAGACACCTAGGAGACAACCTAGGAGACAGCAGACAGTAGTTAGTGAGTGGAGACAACAGGTAGGAGACACCTAGGAGACAACCTAGGAGACAGCAGACAGTAGTTAGTGAGTGGAGACAACAGGTAGGAGACACCTAGGAGACAACCTAGGAGACAACAGCGGGTCAGAATGTTAGCTAGTGCGGGGCGATGGGACGTTTATGGACTGTATCTATGCTCCTCAGGACCGGGTTCTGAGGGCCGGTTCCTAAGGGTGTTCTGAGGGCCGGGCTCTTGGGGCCGGGTTCTGGGGGCCGGGTTCTTGGGGCCATGTTCCGAGGCGTTCTCAGGGGCCTGTTCTGAGGGGGGTTGTGGGGCAGGTACCTGGTTGCAGATGCAGTAGCGGGGCTCGTTGGGGTCGTAGGTCCAGTCCACCTGGCTGTTGGGGTCGGCCTCGGGCAGGGAGGACGCCTGCTGGGACAGCTCCTGGGCCAGCGCTGAGGAGGAGGAGCAGGAGGAGAGCGAGGAGGAGGAGGAGGAGGACGACGACTGGTGGCTCGACGACTTGACGCCGCTTCTGAGGACGGGGAGAGAGGAGGTCAGGTACCGGGCGTCCACACGGGACCAGAGATACCAGCGTGGTGCTACAGTCACCTCACGTTCAACCGGAGTTGTTCCGATGCAGATACCGGTATCGGAAATTCCTCCGATCGATATCGGAACGACTCTAGTATCAGCGTGTACGCAAGTCTGTGCGCCGATCCCATACCATCACACGACTCCTTTACTACGAAGGCTACGAGTACATCAAGGACACTACGATGGAATGCTGCGTTCGTAAGCGGTCGGATGTGGAAAGTCGGAATCTTGTTATCTCCGACCTACGCGCGTCCGAGCTACCACGGATGCTCCCACCTAACTACAAGAATACAATTATCATTTATCATGATCCTTTATTATTATTATAATTATAAATGATCTTGTTCTGAAAAAAGAATGTGCAGACAGTAAGTGATCCGGCTACAAATTGCTGTCATCGTAAGAGAACCCCTTCAATATGAACAACAAAGCTAGATGCTGTATCGGTATATACTCGGTATCGGCCGATACTCAAGTTCAGGAATCGGTATCGTGAAAGATTTTTTTTTTTATCGGAACATCTCGACGATCAACGTGTGAATTACAAACATGGATCAGGAGCAGGGGGGGGTAGACCTACTTGGACTTGCGGCCCCGGGAATCGGAGGCGGATGTGGGGGTGATGTTCTGGGTGAGGGTGGAGGCCAGGGCGGAGGCGGGGTAGGTGGTGGCCTCTCTGGCGACGGAGAACTCGCGGTTAGGCTGGAAGTCGTTGTTCTTGATGGCCTCGTAGCTGGCCTTCAGGCTGGATGTTCGCCGGCCGTCCTTCATCTATGCAACAAACAGCAATGCAACACCGTCAGCTACACAACACACACTGTCAGCTACGTCACCCTTCATCCGCACAACAAACACCGTCAGCTACACAACACTGTCACGATCCATCTACACAACAAACACCGTCAGCTACACAACATTGTCACGATCCATCTACACAAAAAACACTCAGCTACACAGCACACTGTCAGCTACGTCACCCTTCATCTACACAACACTGTCATTCTCCATCTACACAACTAACTGTCAGCTACACACCATGTCACTCTCAATCTACACAACAAACACCGTCAGCTACACACTTCGCTCTCCATCTACACAACAAACACCGTCAGCTACACAACACTGTCATTCTTCATCTACACAACTAACACCGTCAGCTACACAACACTGTCACTCTTCATCTACACAACTAACACCGTCAGCTACACAACACTGTCACTCTTCATCTACACAACAACAGCTGAGAAGTTGCTACACCGTCACTCAACTACACAACACAACAGCTCCAGAGGTGGGAGGACCAGACCTGGGCGGTGGCCTGGACGGCCTGCGCGGCTGCCATGGTGATGGCCCCGGCCCCGGCGCCCGCCCCGGCGGGGAGGGAGGTGAGGTTGTAGGAGGCCAGCGGCTGGGAGGTGGTGACGCTGTACACGCTGTTGGTGGACAGGGCGGCGCTGTTGGTGCGGCAACCTGGAGACAGAGGAGCCGAACAGGAAGTCAGGTCACCTGGTTCATCTTTAACATTATTAATACAACTATTTATATACATTATCAAAGGAACGCTTTGTTGGGTCTAAGCTGCTTGTCTGATAAAAGGAAGACATCAGAAGACATCCCTTTTGCACTCTGGTTACCTGTGTTCGCCCCTGCTCTTATTTATGGCCCTTTAAAGGTGTGATTTTAACTTCTGCCACTAGGGGTCTCTCAATCAAAACAATAACAAAAGGATAATTTGATGAAGCATCAGCTGGCTCGATGGCATTAGCTTGCTGGCTGGCTGGCTGGCTGGCTGGCTGGCTGGCAGCGGCTCAGTACCTGGCGTGTTCTCCTTGGAGGCGTCCGAGGTGAGTGTGGAGAGCAGAGCCTCTGACTTGAACTTCTTCTCCGGGACGTGCTCTGTGGTGTGGTGCACCGGAGCGCTGTGTTTCCTCTCTGGAACGCAGGAGAACCACAACACGGGCTGGTTAGAGGCCTGCGAGATGCCTTCATAACATGCACAGTGATAATACGACCCCAGTGGAGGGGGGCGTTAATGAGGACTGATGCTGCCATTACCGGGTCATTAAAGTGAAGCCGCTAACATTTCGCTGGGTATGCATGTCAGTGTTTCCCCTAGAATTTTTTTTAGGCCCGGTGGTAAGAGCTGATGGTGTGATTTGTTATACATTTTTCACGGGATGCTAGAGTATTTGTTGGTTATTTCCAAATAAAACACTTGCTTAGCCATCACAAGTTGGTTAAATTATGGACATATAAAGAACGAGGCTAGTGTTTCGCGGGGGCGGTAAAAATGTCCATGGTAACGGCGGGCTGAACCAATCAGACGTCGCATTTACGCGATCGGTTCATGGTATAGTTCTTCTGCCGGAGAATAAACAGTGTTTTTCTAAAAACAAAGTTGATTTAATGTAAACTAATTTCATGTACAGGAGCATAAAGCACCAATACATATTGAGATAGCTGGTGGTGAGCTTGGATGGTTATGATATTATGGCTAATAATAATAATAATAATAAAAAAAAAAAAAAAAAAAAAATCTTTTTTTTTTTTTTTCTCTTTTTCATTTCTTTTCATTTTTTTGGCCGGTTGTTGGCCTGGCGGGGGCGCTCGTTGGCCTGGCGGCCCGCCAGGCCTGAACAATGGTAGGGGAAACACTGCATGTAACTAAGGGCGCACCCACACTAGGCAAGTTTGCCTGTTCCGTGCTGCAGGAAGATTCAGCACGATTCCCCCCCTCCCCACTCCCCCCACTGGCCCGTGGTCACACTGCTCCCAAAGGCTGTGGCCTGGGCACAATTGCTCCTTCATACATACGTCATCACGTCGTAATACGATAAAAACGTCATCACCAAGCGAGGTGTCCAGCTGCGACTGAATGCTGTCGTCGGCCCAAATTTCAAGTAAACACTCGACTTCACTATCGCACCAACGTAAACCCACTCGTGAACCGCTTGCCGCCATTGTTTAAAATGATTGTTGTGGGGAAGAAGGGCATGGACCTATAAAGAAAGAAGGGTCGCGCAAGGACTACGTCATCCAGCTCACGTTGCGTATCCGCGTGTCATCTCATTAGCATCTGTTCTTTGGCCACGGCACACCTCTCCCAAGTGCGCCGTGGCCAAGGGGCTGTTCCGTGCAGGATACGGATGTTGTGGTCACACTAGCCAAACGTTCTAGACTTTAGTATGCAAATGAGCTCGGGCACGGGGCCGCGGCCCTAGTGTGAGTGGCCCCTTACACACTCTTGATCAGAAGAAAGCTCACCAGACAGTCTTGATATAAGTGGAGAAAATGTAGTTGTAAAACATTGTTTAAAGCTGTCCCGCAACCCAGGTGAGTCCTCAATGACCTAGGAACCCTCTGAGTCACTCTACCCCCCAGGTGGATCACCAGGCCAAAAATTGTTTTTTGTTTGGTTCCGGTTTCCGACCGACCCTGTCAATTTATTTGCAACCCAGATTATTTTATGAGATTTATAAAAATAAAGAAAATACGTTTTTTTCTTTTTTGATCCAAACTATAATTACGTTTTGGTACAGCACCTCTTCATTCTGTACAAGGATGAGCGAATTTTCTCATTTTTAAATGAAAACAACCTACCTATCATTCGCTGCCGCTGAAAAAAATAAAATAAAAAAATAAAATAAATTCCCTACCTACCCATGACCTCAACTGACAACCAACAGGAACCACTTTTTTTTTTTTTTTAGGCCCCACTGACCTAGGGAACCATCTGGCTCATTGGTTGGTTGACCACTGACCTAGGGAACCTTCTGGTTCATTCTATCCCCCAGGTGGATGACCACTGCCCTAGAGAACCTCCCTTCTGACCTAGGAAACCTCCTGGTTCATTCGACCCCCCCAGGTGGATGACCGCTGCCCTGGACTGCGTGCGTGAGAGTTGTTTGCGTTCATACTTTCAGCCGTGGCGTGTGAGTGGACGTGGTGGTTGTTGACCGGCTGGGCGGGACTGTCCATCTCCAAAGACCCTGCAGCAGTGGAAGGGAGGAGGAGCTGTTACAGGAGCAGCACGTAACGACACTAGCGTTCCCAGTATCGCTGTGAGACTAGGTTTAGAACCGTAACCTAGACCATTAGGCAATATGGCCCCAAGAGCGTGGAGGTGAAATGAGCACAGGGCCTCACGTCTCTCCAGGATCTCTGTGATGCCGGCGTTGTCCGCCTCGAGCTCCATCTTGAACTTGGCCAGCTCCTGGTCCAGCTTCCTCAGGTGGCGGTCCACCTGGAGCAGCAGAACACGCATCACAACCCGTTAATGCAGAACGAGTAGATGTTGGGAGTCCTGCTCGCATGCATCTTGGTATTTGTAGTTCTTATGCCTCTCATGCATCTTGGTATTTGTAGTTCTTATGCCTCTCAGAAGTCATACGACAAGATGACTTGGAACAATATATGAATTTATACAGGAATGTAAATATTCCTATTCCTAGTCCAATAGCTATATTTTTGCTTCCAAGTCCAGACCAGTAGAGTCTCCGACATTTTCCAAACCCACATTTGGTGCTGACTTCTTGTGGGCTTGGGCTTACTTGGCGTCATCATAAATCATATTTTGATGCCTGCCCTATTATGGAGTCTGGTGGTTTAACCCACTTATTTACTTTTGTTTACAGTATCATCTAATCTCGAATTGTGGTGGATAAACTCAAGACTATAAGCAGGCAGGAAACACATCAGAACCCCGCTGAGTCTCCACATACAACATGCAAGAATATGGCTCAGAATCACCAAGTATTTAGTCAGTGTGAGCCCACAGACTTCATCCATCAGGATTAAAGAGGAAACTGGTTTGACAGATCAAAGCTTCTTCAAGCAGGGCCAGCTACCCCGGACGTTGGATACTGCAGACCTGAGCGACTGTCTCTACTCACCAGGTCATAAATCTGATTGGCCAGCTGTACTTTCTCGTCTGCATCCTCCAGCGCTTTATAATAGTCCTGAAAGAGCATGGGAAATTGTCAAATGGACTGCATTTATACAGCGCTTTTCCAACCAGTGGCCAATCAAAGCGCTTTACAATACAATACTGCCGGACATTTACCCGTTCATGCACACATTCACACTAGGGCTGGGCTATATAGACCAAAAGTCATATCTCGATATCTTCAAACACTATGGCAATATAAGATAAATATCGATATTTGTTGACGCAATAACATAGTTTCCGTTTCCGCACTCCAACTCGTTATTCTACATCGGCGGCGCCGCTATTTTTTCATTTCCAGCCTGCCTGCGTAGCTGTGCTCGTTAACCTGGCGGAGTGAGAAACCATAGTTTCGGAGAGTGAGAAACCGTAGTTTGTTACCATGGTTTGTTACCGTGTTACCCTACTCATCAATCTGAAGCACAGAATTGAATCGCGACATGGACCGACACCCGCCGGAGCTGAGCTCCGGAGGCGCACACAGCTTTTGGCCGTGATAGTATATATTAAATTGTAATGTTCTCAAATACGAGGTGGAGGCAGTGACACCGGGAGTCCGCAATAATTTTGGAACAAGATTTGAAGCACACTCTACAAAATACATGATTCTGTAACTCGTCAGCCACCTTGTACCCAAACCATTTCAAAACTATGGAGCCATTTTTCTTCCGCTTACATACAAGCTCCTCGCCGCCGCGTTTGCCGGCGGACTCCATGTTTCGCGCCGTAGGGGATTTAAAAAAGTGACATGATTGGAATGGGGGCCGGGCCAGAGTGTGTGTGTGAGCCGGAGAGAGATGAGCAGAGTTACAAAATAGAAGGCGGCATGCAAGGTTCGAAACTGCTGTTATATGTTACAAATGTGCTGTACTTTCAACGCAAATTAAACTATATCGATGTTGACGATAGCGTCTCATTCTATATCTCTTTTGAGATAATATCGATATATTTCAAATATCGATATATTGCCCAGCCCTAATTCACACACCGACGGCGGTGTCAACCATGCAAGGCGACAGCCAGCTCGTTGGGAGCAGTTAGGGTGAAGACGGGTCTTGCTCAGGGACACCTCGACATTCGGAGGCGGGGATCGAACTAGCAACCTTCCGGTGACCAGCCAACCCGCTCTACCTCCTGAGCCACATGCCGCCCGAGAGAAGGAGTTAGATTAACCACAGCACAGTGTGTCGCTGTACTCCATCGGTCTGGATGTGGAACACGCATTATGTTTTTCAGTTTTATATTTGATGTATTTGATGCATCTGGACCAGGCCTGTTTATTTTAGCCTCCATCTGAAGGTGTGGACCGGGCCTCTGCGGTCCGTGGCGCTACCTTCTTGATGACCTCCATCTGCTCTTCCCGCCACTCGGGTTTGTTCTTCTTGGCGTTGACGAAGAACTCGATGACCTTCTTCTCGAGCTGGTCAGTGGCGTCTAGCAGGGAGCAGGAACATAGCTCCGTCAATAAACAAACCCTGACACGCAGAAGACCCCGGACCCTGAGGGGACCACCACAGGCCCTCTGGACCTCAGGAGGGTATCCTGGTCTGTCCGACCTCCATCTCTGCAGCCACAGCGTCAGTTGTATGTGAGCATGGTCACGGTCAGTAGTAAGATCTCTGGTTGCTCAGCACACACTAGACAGTTCCACCTGATAAAGGTACTACGGAGCATGTCCATAATATGTCATCGCACACGTCTGTGTTTGAGGAGAACATTTTGTTCTCATTTTGTTATGGCATTTCCATACGTTTTAACCCAGAGGAACCGCTGACTACGTGCTTCTATACAACGCACAGGGAATGGAGGTAGGCTGGATCTGAGGTGAGTAGGGCTGATGGAACTGTGTTACGTCTCTGAGCAGAGTAGACATAACCCATCAGTTCACAGGTTCTGTTCATGTTCATATTAAAAACATGTAGATCATGAAATGTTTGTCTAATATTCAAGTTCTGTTCATTTACTGTTTATGTAATGTTCATTTAAAGTTCTATTCATTTAATGTTCATGTTCTGTTCAAGTAATGTTCATGTAATAATTATGTTGTTGATGTTGTCATGCTGTTCATATAATATTCATGTAATGTTCATGTTCTGTTCGTGTAATGTTCATGTAATAATTATGTTCTAGTCATGTAAGGTTTGTGTAATATTCATGTTCTGTAAATGTAATGTTCAGGTAATATGCAGGTAATATTCATGTTCTGTTAATGTAATGTTCAGGTAATATTCATGTTCTGTTCATGTAATATGCATGTAATATTAATATGTTCATGCTCAGTTCGTGTCTCTCTGCATACTTTGAACCTGCAGGTCCATCTCCCTCATTTCCGTGAACCTGTCGCGGAGGTCCATGGGGAGCTGCTCGATCACTGCGAGGGAGAAGAAGAACCCGTTAGGCAGCTAGCAATGCTAGGCTAACAACCCATTGAGCAGCTAGCGATGCTAGGCTAACCAACAGTTGAGCAGCTAGCAACGCTAGGCTAACCACCAATTAAGCAGCTAGCATTGCTAGGCTAACCACCCATTAAGCAGCTAGCGATGCTAGGCTAACAGTTCGAACGCGCAGACGGGACCACCGTCCGTATTTCCGACACATTATGCACATATGACGACGGAAATGCATTCCGACATGTGTTACCCACTCTCGAGGTAGTCCTCCAAGTATAACATCTTGAAGAAGTTGATGTTTTCGCGGATAGAATAAAACAATTGTCGTATTTCAATATGGCGTCGGAGACTTCGGTTTAGCTGAGGGTTGATATGAACAACGCAGAGGTCGCAGAGCGTGACGCAGAGGTCGCAGATCGTGACGCAGACGGCGCCTCGGGACGTGGTTGGTCGACGCAAACGCGTCGGTTTTGGAGTCCTGCCCACACGCATCTTGGTATTTGCAGTTCTTGTTCCTCTCAGAAGTCATGCGACAAGAGAACCTGGGCCATTATAAGAATTTATATAGAATGTAAATATTCCTATGAAGTCTCAATACCATATTTATCTAAACTTTTCCAAACCCATATCCAGTGTTGCCTAAAAAGTAGGCCAAGGCCTACTTTGTGTCATCATAAATCATATTTTGATGCCTGCCCTATCATGGTCTGTGCGTGCCCCCCTATCTGGTGGTTTAACCCACTTACTTACTTTACAGTTTAATCTAATCCTGAATTGTGGTGGATATACTTATATACTATAATACTTATTCATAGTATAGGCCTACACCGTACTAAAAATAATAATGATATAGGTCTAAATCAATGAAGTCTATAAGTAATTCAGATTGATTGTGTAGGGCTTCGCAGTGACCATAAACCTCTACGTATCCATTTTACATGACCATGTAGGAATGATTTCCTGAACTAGGAGGAAGGCTTGATTTGATTGAAAGCATGTTGTCTTCTACTATAACCTGATTACACCCCGTGTCTTCAGGTACCTCGCTGGTTCCTCCGAGTCCTAGCACTGAGCGCCCTCTACTGGTCAACACCAATACGTCATGATGAAGTTGTTATTCCAGATATCTCAAATTCACGTTTTACAAATACAAATGACGGTTTTATCCAAAGCAAGTCAGTTATTTGTATGTTGGTTTATGCGTCTGCTGTGTGGTTGTGGTGATAGCAGGCCTCATCTCAGATTAAAGGCCTCACCTCAGGTTAAAGGCCTCACTTCAGCTAACGACCTGTTTCATCGCCTAGTGAACTGACGTTTTACTGAGGCCGAACCACATCCACACAGAGGATCAGAAGAAGAAGAAGACGAAGAAGAAGAAGAAGAAGAAGAAGAAGAAGAAGAAGAAGAAGAAGAAGAAGAAGAAGAAGAAGAAGAAGAAGAGGAAGAAGAAGAAGAAGAAGAAGAAGAAGAAGAAGAAGAAGAAGAAGAAGAAGGCTGAATAACAACAACTAAAGTTCAAAAG